>NC_063057.1:2460456-2552956 GCF_018812025.1 Megalobrama amblycephala
GAAATGTTGAATTGTGTGTTAATAATTGCATAATAATGCATAATTATATAATGCATAATAAATAATGCATAATTATATAAATTATAAATTATATAAATAATAAATAATGCATAATTATATATTATTATATTATATTATATTATAAACTATAATATATTTAATTATAAACTATAATATATTATATTTTATTATTATTATATTATATTATATTATAAAATAATTAAAAAATAAATTTTCATGGCAAATAAAAATATATTTTTGATTAATATACAGAAAAATATACAGTGATAACATTAGATTAGATTATATATATAAAGCCTTTTTTATATTTCTCAGTGATTATATTAGATTATATTGTTATGTATCAATATCTATCTATCTATCTATCTATCTATCTATCTATCTATCTATCTATCTATCTACATTGAAAATACATTTTTATTTCTCAGATTACTTGCCATCAAGTTATTTTTTTTAAACCCTGATTGTATTTTTTTTATGGTGCATGTCTATGAAACACAATATCCTGATGTAATTGTACCTAGTGTTCTGAGCATGCTCAGTAAGAGCCAAGCACTAGAGAGAGAGAGAGATCAGCCGCTGCAGCAGCTGTGTGAAAGCAGCATCTCTCTCTCTCTCTCTCTCTCTGCTGTCATTGCTCGTGGAGAGACGTCAGGAAACAGAACTATTGGCAGTTTGTCATGGAAGACAGCCAGTGAAGGCAGTTTAGACATACATACACACTCTCCTTCTCTCTCACACGCACACACAAGCGGTTGTGTAAGTCGCTCCAATCTCTGCTGGATTTATCATGAAGCTCTCACCTGCGGTAAGTGTGTATGCATATAAAAATGTGTGTCTCTTCACCTGTATGTCATCAAAATCCAATTCACAAATGTATTGGTGTTTAATGTTGCTGGCATCATATTTTGCATGCTGAATTTTGACTTAGATTGGGAAAAGCTCTGTGTGTTTCTGCCTTGCTGGGCTTTTGGAAAGAGGATAATGATTTTTGGTCACTGTCGATATAAAATGTCCCTCTGTGTCTCTGTGCTCACTGTACTGTATATCCATAACTGAGACTCTGAGGAGGGCAGAAGTACTGACGTTCTTTCATGACTGATGGATTGATGTAGAACTTTCACAGGCTTATGGATTACTCGGATATACGCGTGCAAAGGAGAATTTTTTATTCAAAAGTTCTTCCATCGCTTTTTAAGAATCGCTCTTGAAATTCCACACGGCTTCTGGATAGAGAAACGTCTAAAGTGAAAGATCCATGAACCCTGAAATAAGGATACGGAGGCGCTGACTGTGTTTGGAATAGCAAACTGCCATACTACGATCTCGCCAGTAGTTAGTATGCAGTAGTTATGTACACAGTAGGCAAATTATGCAAAGAATGCCAGGATGATCTAATATGTTTGCCAAATAAGAGCTGGTATTTTTTTTTTTTTTTTTACTTTTTCGGAGAGGTACTTTTCCCCAGAATGCAATGCTCTGAACATGATCTTCCATTTTTTTCTCAGTGTTTTCATATATATATATATATATATATATATATATATATATATATATATATATATATATATATATATGTATATGTGTGTGTGTGTGTGTGTGTGTGTGTGTATATATATGTGTGTGTGTGTGTGTGTGTGTGTGTGTGTGTGTGTGTATATATTTAAATCAAGTAAAATGACTCAAAATAAAGTAATTTAAGCATAACAAAGTCAACTTCAATCATATAAAATGTAATTTACCAACATCAAAATTTTGGCCAGTTAAAATGCTGAGTGGCTAGTAACTTTGAAAAACAACTAGCCACAGTGGCTGGTGAGCAAAAAAGTTAATGTCAAGCCCTGTGTGTATATATATGTGTGTGTGTGTGTGTGTGTGTGTGTGTGTATATGTGTATACACACACACACACACACACACATATATATAATGTGTGTGTGTGTATATATATAATATATATATATATATATATGTGTGTGTGTGTGTATGTATATATGAATGTGTATACATATATATACACATGCATATCTTCATATATACAAACATACATATACATATATACACAAGCACACACATACATGTACGTACATACGCACACACGTATATATGTACACACAGACACACATTTATGTACTGTGTATATACAGTATGTATATATGTGTATATATATATATATGCATGTATGTATGCGTATAAGTGTGTGTGTGTGTGTGTGTGTATATATATATATATATATATATATATATATATATATATATACACACACACACACCACATATATATACACATACATATATATACACATACATGTGTGTGTGTACGTACATGTATGTGTGTGCTTGTGTATACATGTATTTTATGTATATTTGCAGTAAGCAATAAGCTAGCATTCTATTCCGAACATAGCCACGTTGACGTATGCATTTCATTGTTAGCATTTCCCAGCATGCATCTGCCTTCAGTGAGTTTGTAAAGCCCTTCAGGGTCCTTGATTCTTGACTGTATAGAGAGTCATTATGCTGTTCATCAGTGACTCACAGTAAGACTTCAGCGAGAGTAACAAGCATTCACACTAAAACACAAATGCGCAGGGACTTGTGAAAAGAACGCATATTGAAGCGTTGGCATGCATGACTGCATCCTCGTACAAGCATGTAAACACGTACTTAAAGTCACAGGGACATGAGGTTTGCAGTTTATAGTTATATAACATCTGAGAGCGGCTATCAGAAGCCAGTCCAACGCTCTTATCTTCCTCTCTCCTCCCAGAGGAAATCTCGCCCTATCTTACCGATCGCCTCCAGAAGGTGCGGGAGTGAGATATTCAGCGCACGTTACGTAGCCAGAGGGATTTTTTTTAGGCATTTAATGCCAGCTTCTTTTTGCCTAGTTCCCTAAATCTGACTAATTATAACATCTAGCAACCCGGTGCACAAAGGAAAATATTGAGAAGGAAATAACAAGCTGTGTGTTAGTCGGTGGTAGTCGTCTTGTTCCACGCTAAATTGCTCTGGAAGCAGCCCACTCCTTTGTAAAGTGATTAACGTGTGCCGCTGTCCGTCTCCTGCGAGCCGTGTGGAGACAGCAGCAGAAGCGGCTAATGAGACGCCTTGTCAGGTGTGGCGGAGACGGTGAGCTCATTCTGTCTCTCCGGAGACTAGCACTAAACTGCTGTTTGCTCTGTAGTTAGAAAAGTTCGATGGAAATCAGGCCAGAAATATAAGGCCTGTTATTCTTGCACTCTTGGATTTTGTGGTGAGGAGGAGAAGTTTGTGGAGGAATAATGATGCCTGCACCAAAATTAGGGGGCTGAAAACTGGAGTCAGACATGAACCTAGTATTTTGTCCATCATTATGTTCAAAATAGTTAAAAATAGGTTGGAGAGTAGATGGTTTCAGAGGGTTAGTGATGCCCATCCCAAACTGTGGGCTGAAAACATGGCAGAGTGCATCAGGATTATTATAGATTTTTCATTTTGTTTTTATTTTAATATTTAATTATTATTATAATTTTTTTTTTTTTTTTTTTTTTTAGTTTTCAAAGTTAATTTTTTGTTTAGTTTTCTACTTTATTCAAACTTTATTTAATTTATTTAGCTTTTCTTGTATATTAGTAATGAAATGAGAGTGATGATGAGTGAAAATGTTGTATTTACACCTATGTGGTCATAACCAAATTCAAGAAAGTTGAATTATATTATATTATATTATATTATATTATATTATATTATATTATATTATATTATATTATATTATATATTTTACTATATTTAATATAATGTAATATAATATATTATCATTTAAAAAATAGTCATATTTTTATTTTATTTAAAATTAAATGAATGTATTTTTGCATTAAAAATACATTTTCATTGCCAATAAAAAATCTATTTCTCAGTGATTAGATTAAATTGTTAATTAAATAAAATTATATTAAATTTATATATATAATTTATATATTATATAAATTATATATTATACTTATAATATATAATATAATTTATATAATTTATAATATATGTATAAATTATTAAAAAAAAAAAAAAAAAATATATATATATATATATATATATATATATATATATATATATATATATATATATATATATATATAAAATTTACTATTAATTTAATTTATGTAATTAAATGTTATTTATTTTTATTATTATTATTATTATTATTACTATTGGGTTTTTTTTTATTCACTTTTGACAATTACCTTTTATCATTTTAAAAAATGCACTTATTGCAGTTATATGAATTTCTTTGAAATTCTTTTCACTTTCCATTTTACTTCCTGTTTGATTTCTTAATTCAAATTCTCAATGCAATTGATAGTATTTTGTGTTTGTTTTATTTTAGCCTTTCCAGAGTTTTCTAGTGCGGTTTTATTTGCTTTTTATTTAAATTAAATGTTTTAGTGCTTTACCGTCGTTGAACTTTTCAGCACAGTTTAGTGTTGTTATTATCTAGTGGTATTTTCATGTTTAATGCAGGCGGCTCGTTGTGTACCACATATCTAAAACTAAAATTAATTTGTGTTCTTTTCAGTTCTTCTCCGACTCGTAAGTAAGAGATGTTTTAGAAGAATTATGTGGTCCGAAAACATGACTGAGTGACAGTGACACCATATAATTCAATATTTTGTCCTCTACTCTAATACGCAATTCTAGTAAGTCACACTCAGTGACAAGCGATTAATGATGTTACCCTAAATTATGGGTTAAAATGAATTGTGGTTGACTGAGCTGAAGGAACTCAATATTTTCTCAGCGACCCAAAGTCAGAGTGATTTGAGCAATGTTTTCTTTCTGCTGTCGGGCAGGATTCGTCCGAGCTGCAGCAATCGGTGCGTTTGCTCTTGCGAAAACTTTATTGTGCTCAGTGACTGTTGTCTTACGCATGAAACGAAGCGGTTGACCTCGCAGCATTTCTGTGAGCTGAATTCATGTGAAAAGTGCTGGAGTTTTCACCGTTGACAGCTCCAGACTCTGTTCCACTGCAGTTCACATGATTACAGGCCGTCCTGCGCTCATCCAATAAATTACAATCATTTAAAACGCAGGCGCCACATAGACTATTTTATATTTCTGTTCCTTTCAGGGTTTAACATATCTACCATCTATCATTCTATCTTTCTATCCATCCATCATTCTATCCATCCAGCTGTCCAACTGTCCATCCATCAATTTGTCTGACTCTATCCATACCTCCATCCATCCATCCATCCATCCATCCATCCATAAGCATCCTTGAGCCCTGGAAAGGTGCTATATAAATAAAACATTACCATCCATCCATCCCTTTAAATTCAGCAATTGATTTGTTGTTTAAAAACAACCCAGGGCCCCATCATGCAAATGAAAAAGAAAGAATTGCAATTGAATTTAAACTCCCAGGTGCTTTTTTAAGTGTGCATGTCTTTTAACCATCTTTAAATATCCTGAAACATCCACCAGCCTCATCCAGAGGGAAGCCAGACTCAGCTTAACGTGGGCATTTCAAAGCTCGCTTTACTGTCTTTCATTTCTCAGCTTACCCTGACCATATTCTCAACTCTGTCAGAGGGTTTTAGCGCATTAGTGGTGGTATGTAGCCATTCGCACTACTGTCGGAGTGTCTGAAAGACTCAGTGGGACGTAGAGTTAGGGAGGGGAGGTCGACAGCCAGGCAAGGTGAGCCCGTACACGACTGCATAGCATTAGCGCTTGCATCGCAATCCTCACCTGAATTCTTGCTTTGTGCTTTTATCGCTGATAAAGGGGAAAAATAACAGAGACGAAACTCACAGAATTCAGATATTTCCCCAGAGCCTGAAGGAGAACAGCGCTTCCCTCAGCAACAACAAAGGCATCGAGCAACGGCGTCTTTACAGAAACATCGTTTAAAATCGGGGCCCGTTAATTGAGTCGTTGAGGGAGATGCCGCTTGTCTAGAAGGATTTACATAAAGGGAGGGAAATGTTCTCTGGGCCTTCGACACTTTGGGTCTTTTTGATTTCGGCTTCTGCCGGCACATCGGTCCCAGTCGCCTCCTACAATAACACACTCATCCATCAAGACATAATTGCTAATATTGGCCGACCGTGTTATTAATATCGTGGTGCTGTGGATCATTTTTTTCAGCAGTGAGGATATTACAATGCCAAGCCTCATGAATTGCACACTGATACAAATCTAGATGGCCTTTTATATAATAGCTTATTGTAGCAAACTGACTTTTATTGGCTGGTGGTGCAACAACAGAGATTCATCGAGGGAGAAAACTGACTCACTTGCTGCAGAACCGTCACGTCACGTTCGCTTTCTCCATCCATAAATGCTACTTTACCACTCAAACCAGGCCGATATCAGGATATGCGTTTCTTTTTGCAGCAGCTCGGCTCTTGAGACAGTAATTGGTGTCATGCTGACAGATTTGGTAATGCGACGGGATCAATGTGATGCATCAATAATTCACACTTCCTTTTAAGCCGTGATTGATGCTCGCCTGACAAACAACATGCACCGGTTTTGTCACCCCTTTTTTTACGCCGTTGGGTATCAGTGTCACTCGGTACACATTACACATCACAGGTAGTCAGATATGTCGGGATCCGTTCCACAGGCTTGATCTAAGTCTTGTCCCCACTTTGCGAGACTGTTCCATCTCAGCGGCTTTCATCTCGCAACTAGTGGAGGCATCTTATCAGCAGCTCTGGCGAGGCGCCCTTCGCCAATCTGTCTCTCTAATCTCTCCGGCCTCGCTCGTATCAGCTCTCTCCTCTGTGAAAACCCTTCTGGTTTTCCTGCCCATCTTTTCCCAAATTACTAGGAAAGCACAAACAGAAGCTGTTGATTTCCCCATGTTTAATTAGTGTTGAAAAAACACGTCTTAATCCTGATCTCTGGAGCGGTCAGTGAGTTGTCGGCCAGCGTGCTGATGGATTCCTCAGACTTTATGTTCTATGCTAGACGTGTCTAAAGTATAAGTGCCTGCACTTTAACATGGATTTTCTTTTGTAGATGGATAGACAGTTTATTGGTCCCTGAGGGTGAATTTGGTGCATAACAAAAGCCGAATTAAGTGTAAATTGCTCATAAAACACCACCACACGTCTGCATAGTGCAATCAAACGAAGTGTAAAGTGGGAAATAAAAATCTAATATGCTGTATGCTGCCAATATCTTAATGTGATTTATACAAGTAGGACAAGTTCCTGGATGAGCATCGTTTACGGTCCTTTATCTAATTTAACACTCACTTAATCTTTAAAAAACACTAAGAATTTAATATAAAAAAAATTATTACCTGTTTTTATATTGTATTGTTGCAATGCAAAGATTCACTTTCGTCCTTTAAAACTAGTATTGTTTTGTGCATATGATTTTTGTCTATGACTCTTTCTATAGGTTATATTGTTGCTCCAGTAGATCTTTATGAGTCATTTGAATTACTTACTCAATCATTTTTGTTCAACAACACTGATTCATTCATGAACTAAACAAGTGATTGTTTTATGAGTGAGTCTTTTGAATCATTCACTCAATTTGTTTATCAACACTGATTCATTCAGCAATGGAACAAGCAATTTTCTTTATGAGTGAGTCTTTTGAATCATTCACCCAATCGATATGTTCAAAAACAGTGAATCATTCACTCAGCTGATTCATTCAGGAACCAATCAAGTGACTTTAAATGTGAAAGTGATATGTGCCAAGTACAGTAACCCATACATTTGTCCTCTGCCTTTAACCCATCCAAGTTAGTGCACACACACACACAGTGGGCAGCCATTTTACTGTGGCACATGGGGAGCGATTGCGGGTTAGGTGCCTCACTCAAGTCATTTCCTGTCGGTATTGAGAATCGAACCTGCAACCTTCAGGTTACCAGTCTGACTCTCTAACCATTAGGCCACGACTGAGCAAGAACCAATTTGTTCAAAAGCATTGAATTATTCACTCAACTGATTCATTCTAAACACTGATTAATTCAGGAACGGAACAAATTAATTTAGTTGTATACCTTGTGTGTTTGCCCTGAAGTGAAAGAATCATTATAGTACCAAATACTCCACTTCTCCAATTAGGGTTTATGTACCTTGCAGCTCTTCAAGCATTCATTCATCTAATCCAATCCTCATTTCCATCCAATCTGTAAAGCAGAAAATCCATGCTGCCAACCCTCCATGACTGAATCCAGCAGAGCTGTGGCCAATGAGTTTACAATTACACACTTTTAGACCCTTGAGCAAGGAAACAGAGGCCATTTCAGAGCCGAACCAGAGAGTCAGAATCATACGGGCTGGACGTATGGCTTACATAGTCTCGCTCTAAGGTTTTGTCTTAATGGATGTGTCATGTTAACGGTTTATGACCCTGCTAGCAGGCAGTGAATGACTTACATAATAATGCTTTTTGATACACTGGCTGATCTTGACAAGGCCGTTGCGTGTGTATGACAACCTTGTGTAGCGGCACACAATGGGCTGTTTTTTTGCAGTGCACAGCACAATGTCACACTCGGAGCGAAGCACATGGCAGTCAGCAGCACACAATTATGCAGCACAGATGAGCTCTCACTCTCCATCACGCTGAGCGGCCTCATTCTTTCACCATCCCTAGCCTCTTTCGACCCTTCGAGCGAGCTCTTTTCATCGCTTGGAGTCAGTGCTCATGAGTTACTGCTGGGGTAATAGAGGAAGACCTGTCAATATGCCTTTACTGTCCTCGATCCTCTGTGTCACTGAACGGACACACACATTCATATACCCAGTGTACAGTATATATATATTTCATACTATTTTAAGACTTTCTTCTATTTGAAACGCTATATATGTAGGAAACACTCCAAATAACTCCCAAAATGTGACTTCCAAAATGTGAAAAACCATTCCTGATGTCATCTACTTCCAACTTTGTCCTAAATATTATATTTAATATTATACTATAATATAATAATATAAAAATAAATAAAATTGGTTAACATAATTTGCTGATACAGATATGGTAACTTATATTGTTCACTTGTAGGGGTTGGAGTGTTTTGTCTGTTTGTCTTAATGGTTGATTCTGTGATTTTTAAGCATTTTTAACTGCAGTTTTTCAGTCATCTTGCTTTCCTTTGTAATGTGGTTAAATATATTACTTGGGAAATTGTGATCTGCAGTGCCACACCATTTTTCATATCTGTATTTATCTTTCTTTTTGTAGGGCGACAATGTACATAAATCTACATAAAACTAGTGTGAAATATGGTGCTCTCACTGGATGATTCTTGTTTTATAAGCTACTGTTTTTGGTAGGAAAATCTACAACGATAAATGCCATGATTTATTCTTAAAAAATGAACAGGATAGGACTAAGATTAAGCACTGCTAGAAAACAGCTGGTGTTTAGTCAGATCATGTACGCAAGTTGTTTAGAAGTGCTTAGTTTGTGTTTGAATGTTTAGTAGAAGAGAAAAAAAGTTTATTTCTTCATGTAGGATGGGTGGTATACGGGTAATATGGCTCAAGCAGGTTGTAGCATCTCTAAAATTAAGTCTGTCCAAAATAAACCGTGCACAGCAGGCGAAGCTCTCATGTAAAGTTTGTGTGGAAACCCTCGAGTTATTTTAACAGTGAAAACTAGCACAGTAGTTAGTGAATTTCCATTCCGGTAGTAAAAGTACTATTACCTAACTAAATGGTTCACTATGGAAATGTGGTCTCGAAATGATCATAATGGATGTGGCCACTCATGCTGAAACTGCTCGTGAAACCTTTTGTGCTCCCAGACTAATATATATGATTGGAGTCTGTTGCTTACAGATGTCTGAGAGGAAATGACATATTTGAGTAGCGCTAACTCATTATTTAAACATTCGTCTGCTCACAACATGCAAATGAAGTCCATTAGTGAGCAATTTAACAGACGGTGATTGACACCCTGAACTTGAGGAGCAGTTGTCATGCTTTAATTATAAAGTATGAATGTGGTCTGATAGTTATTATGGTTATATCATTATGATGTATTACGTTTTCCCATGCTAACCGATCATTATGTTGCACTGGAAACAATTTTGAATCTGTATTTGTAAGATATGGGCTGTTTTGCAGCCTACTTTTATTCTCCCCATTGTAGGTCTCCGTGGATAGCTGTGATTGATTAATCAAGTTTTTGGCAAATTAAAAATACACCTATGAAATTCCTTGATTGAAATCTATTTAACAATTTAACATGCCACTTTTGCATCATGAATCATTTGTCTGCATTGCAGGGCTTTAATATGTTACTAAAATGGTTGCAAATGTGTCACTAATACAAATTTTGTGACAATTTACCATGTATTTACCGTTGTTGACAGTAAAAGATGCACGCAACAGTAATGACTCAGATTGAACATATTATTTTTGATGAATCAGTCAAGAAGTTTTATGAATCAACCTTAAAGGGATAATTCACCCAAAAAAGAAAAAATTGTCATCAGTTTCTCACTCTCAAGTCGTTCCAAACCAGTAAGACTTTCGTTCATCTTCGAAAAACGAATAAAGATATTTTAAATGAAATCTGAGCAACTTTGTTGCTTCAAAAAGTTCATTAAGAGATTATAAAATAAATCCATATGAATCGACTGTTTTTTCTGAAGAGACTCGATTGCTTTATATGATGAACAGATTGAATTTAGGCTTTTATTCACATAGAAACATTGATCAGCGAACATAAACAGAAGCTCAACCGTACTTGCTTGTGAGAATGAACCTCATTGGTTCTTGATGAAGCTCAAACGTGCTGCGTAAGATGAGAATGAAGCTCATTGATTCTTACAGAAGCTCAAATGTGCTGCATACCACGAAAATGAACCTCATTGGCTCTTACAGAAGCTCAAATGTGCTGCGTAACACGAGAATGAACCTCATTGGTTCTTGAGGAAGCTCAAATATGCTGCGTACCACGAAAATGAACCTCATTGGCTCTTACAGAAGCTCAAATGTGCTGCGTAACACGAGAATGAACCTCATTGGTTCTTGCAGAAGCTCAAACGTGTTGCGTAACACGAAAATGAACCTCATTGGCTCTTACAGAAGCTCAAATGTGCTGCGTAACACGAGAATGAACCTCATTGGTTCTTGAGGAAGCTCAAATATGCTGCGTACCACGAAAATGAACCTCATTGGCTCTTACAGAAGCTCAAATGTGCTGCGTAACACGAGAATGAACCTCATTGGTTCTTGAGGAAGCTCAAACATGCTGCGTACCACGAAAATGAACCTCATTGGCTCTTACAGAAGCTCAAATGTGCTGCGTAACACGAGAATGTTCCTCATTGGGTCTTGAGGAAGCTCAAATGTGCTGTGTAGCGCGAGAATGATCCTCATTGGTTCTTGCTGAAGCTCAAACGTGCTGCATAACACGAGAATGATCCTCATTGGTTCTTGCTGAAGCTCAAACGTGCTGCATAACACGAGAATGATCCTCATTGGTTCTTGCAGAAGCTCAAATGTGCTGCGTAATACGAGAATGAACCTCATTGGTTCTTACAGAAACTCAAATGTGCTGCGTAACACGAGAATGAACCTCATTGGTTCTTACAGAAGCTCAAATGTGCTGCGTAACATGAGAATGAACCTCACTGGGTCTTGAGGAAGCTCAAACGTGCTGCATAACACGAGAATGATCCTCATTGGTTCTTGCAGAAGCTCAAATGTGCTGCATAACACGAGAATGATCCTCATTGGTTCTTGCAGAAGCTCAAACGTGCTGCATAACACAAGAATGAACCTCATTGGTTCTTACAGAAGCTCAAATGTGCTGCATAACACGAGAATGATCCTCATTGGTTCTTACAGAAACTCAAATGTGCTGCGTAACACGAGAATGAACCTCATTGGTTCTTGCAGAAGCTCAAACGTGTTGCGTAACACGAGAATGAACCTCATTGGTTCTTACAGAAGCTCAAATGTGCTGCGTAACACGAGAATGAACCTCATTGGTTCTTACAGAAGCTCAAATGTGCTGCGTAACACGAGAATGAACCTCATTGGTTCTTGCAGAAGCTCAAACGTGCTGCATAACACGAGAATGATCCTCATTGGTTCTTACAGAAACTCAAATGTGCTGCGTAACACGAGAATGAACCTCATTGGTTCTTGCAGAAGCTCAAACGTGTTGCGTAACACGAGAATGAACCTCATTGGTTCTTACAGAAGCTCAAATGTGCTGCGTAACACGAGAATGAACCTCATTGGTTCTTACAGAAGCTCAAATGTGCTGCGTAACACGAGAATGAACCTCATTGGTTCTTACAGAAGCTCAAATGTGCTGCGTCATGAGAATGAACCTCATTGGGTCTTAAGGAAGCTCAAACGTGTTGCGTAACACGAGAATGATCCTCATTGGTTCTTGCAGAAACTCAAATGTGCTGCGTAACACGAGAATGAACCTCATTGGGTCTTAAGGAAGCTCAAACGTGTTGCGTAACACGAGAATGAACCTCATTGGTTCTTACAGAAACTCAAATGTGCTGCGTAACACGAGAATGAACCTCATTGGTTCTTACAGAAGCTCAAATGTGCTGTGTAACACGAGAATGAACCTCACTGGGTCTTGAGGAAGCTCAAACGTGCTGCATAACACGAGAATGATCCTCATTGGTTCTTGCAGAAGCTCAAACGTGCTGCGTAACACGAGAATGAACCTCATTGGTTCTTGCAGAAGCTCAAATGTGCTGCATAACACGAGAATGATCCTCATTGGTTCTTGCTGAAGCTCAAACGTGCTGCATAACACGAGAATGATCCTCATTGGTTCTTGCAGAAGCTCAAACGTGCTGCATAACACGAGAATGATCCTCATTGGTTCTTGCAGAAGCTCAAATGTGCTGCATAACACGAGAATGATCCTCATTGGTTCTTACAGAAACTCAAATGTGCTGCGTAACACGAGAATGAACCTCATTGGTTCTTGCAGAAGCTCAAACGTGTTGCGTAACACGAGAATGAACCTCATTGGTTCTTACAGAAACTCAAATGTGCTGCGTAACACGAGAATGAACCTCATTGGTTCTTGCAGAAGCTCAAACGTGTTGCGTAACACGAGAATGAACCTCATTGGTTCTTACAGAAGCTCAAATGTGCTGCGTAACACGAGAATGAACCTCATTGGTTCTTGCAGAAGCTCAAACGTGCTGCATAACACGAGAATGAACATCATTGGTTCTTGCAGAAGCTCAAACGTGTTGCGTAACACGAGAATGAACCTCATTGGTTCTTACAGAAACTCAAATGTGCTGCGTAACACGAGAATGAACCTCATTGGTTCTTGCAGAAGCTCAAACGTGTTGCGTAACACGAGAATGAACCTCATTGGTTCTTGCAGAAGCTCAAATGTGCTGCGTAACACGAGAATGAACCTCATTGGTTCTTGTGGAAGCGAAACATCTTCTAAACAACCTTTATGGGGCAATTTTGTAATTTTTCAACATTGATAATTTGGTCATTTACTTTCAGGTGTCAGTGATGCACTAAGTTTTATTTACTTTTCATATTCATATATATATATATATTACTTTTTCTGTATGTGTTTTTGTTAGTTTGCATCAGTCATGATGTTAGTATTTAGTATTTAGTTTCTGGTATAGTACCAAAGCCAACATTGTGATGTGGAGCCAGCCCTACTATGCAGTACATTTTCTCTCCGATCATCCCCTGCATTTACAGCCGCAGTGTTTTTTTGAGTCGAGGGATATAGTTTGTCATCTGTGGATTAAGGACTGACTGGAAATCTTTAACTGCGTAAGAAAATCCACATGTTGTGCGCAAGGCTCATCCGTAAAGCCAGCGAGCGCATTTGTGATTAAGTCCCTTCGTCGCGGGGGAACGTCAAGGCTACGTGTTTGGCTTTTAAAGTCATGAATGATTGAGTGGATAGAAAGATGCCAGGTTATATTCCTATCAGCCTGAGCCTCCGGATGTCTGTAGTCTCCAGGAGTCACCTTATGTAATCTGGGAATCTGCTTGCTCAAAGAAGCCGTTCCCAGCGGTCGACTGACACAATCTGTATCACGGTCCTGTGTTGAATCATACATTTAGCGTGCACATTAGCAGGCAGATATTCTGAGAATCCTGCTCCGGTAAAACGCATAACATGACCCGACTACAGAGCCTGAATCACAGCGTTTGGTCCAGGAGAGATGAGTGCTCAGCGTGGGCGTAGAGGAGAGAGTGGAGGGAAGGAGATGTCGCTCAGAGAGTGACATCCACCCACAGACAGACCTGGTGCTCACCACAGGATCCACAGCAGAGCAGCGGGAGGCCGAGGTTCAGCGCGATTCGCTGCACACAGAGAAAATGAACCAGTTCACTTAATAGGAAGAGAGCAGGATTGCTGCATTGTTACAGTCATTTAACACCTTTGCAACTAAGCAGATTGCAAAGAGAGACTATAAAACAGATCCTGCTCTGAAATCTGATTGGATGAACCACAGTTCAAGTCATTTAGAAATTGTCAGTATACTTAGATTACTTTCCTGTACTAACTTTGGGCCTGTTTACACAACATTGTTTTCAACTAAAAATGGAAAACGTTTTATTTGTACACGTCGACAGCGTTTTGGCGTCCTGAAAATGCAAACTTTTGAAAACTGGTTTCAAAGTGCAAGTTTTTGAAAGCTACACCGTTATCGTCTCTGTGTAGACTACAAAAATGCAAATTTGTGAAAACAATGACGTCATGTGCTTGTGTATTATGTGTTCAGTCTATAGGCGCGTAGTGTTTCTTTACAAACTGACATCGCCATCTACTGGCCTAGCATCATACAGCGTTTTTAGCTGTTTTCGCGGATCCGTGTGAACGGGGATTATTTTGACAACATTGTCGTCTGTACGCAAAACTTTTCAAAAACAAAGGAAAAACTTTATCAATTTTAGCATATTGTTGACGTGTAAACATTGCCTTTATATAACATTGTTATTATTATTATTATTATTATTATTAATTTTAATGTTTTCTTATGGGGTAAGGACATTTCTAAATTTTCTAAAATGTTTTTTTTTTGTTTTTATTTTTATTGTTTTATGGATTTTAAATGTTCTTATAGAGTTAACTAATTTTTATTTTTATTATTATATATTTTAGTTTTAATGTTTTTTTATGGAGTAAGAAAATGTTAACATTTTTTGCGGAGTTAAATAATTATTTTTATTCATTTATTTGATTGATTTTTATTTTTAATGTATTATTTAATTATTATTTTTTTATGGTGCAAGGTAAGATTTTTTTACTTTTTATAGAGTTAAAGATTTCCAGTCAGTATTTAATAATAATAATAATAATAATAATAATATAAAAACTAAATATTATTAATACTTTTATATTATATTTTTTTATAATTATATATTTAATAAATGCTTATGTTTTTTTTTAAGTTTCATAAACTTTCTTTGCCTTCATTCTCGAAGTTCTGATTCTAATTTCTGATTAGATGAGCTTGAACCCTAAGCTGTTGTGTAAAGTGCAGATAAACATGCACATGTGAATGCACACAATTTATTAATATGTTTATTAATAATTTGCAAAAAAGGAATGCAAAAAGAAAAATTCTGAATTGCAAAAAGAATGTCTAAGAATTCTCTTTATACAGTATGTGTTAAAATGTCTGTCCTGCTCATGGTCCATGCTCATGGATTAATGCTTTAGCATCCTGTATTGTGCAAATAATAGTAGTTATGATGTTTGGCGGTTTGCTGGTTTCAGAGTGAAATGCCCCTAGAACTCTAAAGCATCTGCCAAACCACTGTCTCCAGCAAAGACGATGTCTCGACAACTTTTGCCCGAACTCTGAGAGCGAGCCCAGTGCAGAAGGGGGAAAATAACATGGTTTATGAGAATGTGGCATGTAATACTATATCCATCCATTTCCTCAGAATTTCCAACATAAGCTGAAAGGATTGTAGGTATGAAACATTGCCATCAGCTGCAAGTTTTTGTATTAGCAAAGTTTCTAGGACCCCATGCGAGCTGTGGTAAACAGAATTTCAGCATCAGCACAGACCCTTCGTCCTCAACACTATTGTGTTGGCCTATCAGAGGCCTGAGGGGTTTAATAACCAGGTTTCATCTTGTATCTGTCCAGACTTTTCCACAGAACTGTGCTGTTGTTTTATGATAACTGCTTTTGAAAACTTCTCAATGGATCATTACTGGTGTGAAGAGCAGAATGAAATATTAATGTTTGATTTTGTTTGGCCCAATGAGACGGTGAATGTGGCTGTTATCGCCCAGCGTTGTTTTGCGACAGAATGCACAGAAAAGAGAGCCAATGAATTATTTAAATGAATGAAACTGAGACGGTGAACTTTTACTAGGTTACTTTAGTCTTTTTCAGCTCTGAATGGAATGGTTGGTGCTAACGAGCTAAATCTGGCTTGTTTTTTTCCTTTACATGCCCCAAAGACCTCGTTTTTATCAGTAATTTCTCTAGTTTCGTTTATAAAATACAGGTACCTCCCAAAAAATCTGACTTAAAACCACCTTAGGTGTGCTAAAAACCTCTCTTTAACCATCAGACTAGACCAACATGACCACTTCAGGCTTTTTGCGTCCATTTTAAAAAATTTTTCCCCCATTCCAAAACAGCCTCAGCTGCTAACTCTGTCCACCTCGAAAGGCCAGACCTGTCCACGCCGCTGACATTTAATGTGTCTGACATAGCCGGTGTGTGTGGGTGTGTTGAGTCCTGTGCTCCGCCATCTCCTTGACCTCCCGGGTCAGCGTGACGCCACGGCGATGCAGAAATACCCGTCTCTCCGCTTATAGTGTTTGCTTGACTCCTCTGACATTACGGCCCACTCTTCACCTGTCCTCTCCTCCCCATCATAGACGACACGGTAAATATCACACTGTTACCTTGGCAACATGCATCCAACATTCCGTTTGCATTCAGCATTCCGCATACATCCCAAAACAAACAGAAGTGTGCACCGGAGCCGTGAAGGACGACAGACAAAACGGCTCAATAAACACAACAAGAAAAGACAATATCTGTAAATATCACAGTTTTTATGATGAAATGGTGATCTGTCCATCAAGATAACATCGATTTACCCATTTTTATTATATTCGTATGCTTGGTATTTGAGTGCATATGTAATAATATGATATAAAAACTCTCTATTGTGTCTATAAATGTATATTACTACTGAGTCATTGTGAATTGATTCATTTAAAGAACTGGTTCATAAGAGTCATTTGTTGTGAATCAGACTACACTCTTTTTTTATCTCATTGCATTCAGTTGAAACTGCAAACTCACAATCACAACTTGTGTAAAATATGATCCCTTTTGCTGTGATGCTGTAGATTTGGTGAAGTTGGAGCAGGAATCATGCGTGAACATCTGTCATTCGGTTTTTGGTATATCAAGTTAAAAATAGTTCAGCTTTTAATCGAGTCTTCCATTCTGTTGAATGAAAGTACACATCCTTCATGTGAAACAAAGGATTGATGTGTGAAATATTGATTGGGTTGTGCAGATGTTGCCTGGTAGCCTTCCGGGAGCATCTAGTCAATTAACTTATTAAATATTCATGAGCCATGATTACAGCAGATTGTTTAATTCACCAGCTGATAAGAGCACTACGTCTGCCAGTCAGCCAATAAATTGTGACATCAAGTAATTCATATTCATGAACAATAACCACACTTTAGCAGCAAGATCCATGCATAGATCTTTAATATTTCACATCCTTTATTAGTTTTTTATGGGGATGCAAATTTGGCCGATACCGATAATTCTTTATACAGTAGTCAACATTTGATGTGGATCAAAACCTTTCATCAAAGTTGTCTTAAATCCTTCTTCTTAGGACAACTTTGATGAACTTTTTTGATCCACTTTAAATGTTGACTACTGTATTTAAAAACCGATAACCGATATATCGGCCGATAAATCTAAATCCCAATATTTATATCATTTTTTAAAACGCTTGATTACAAAAACAAAAGTCTGACCATTAAAAGCCATGTTCCAAGCACACAATTATAGTGATGTTATATTATATCATTACAGTTTTATGTAGCATGTTTGACAGATTTGTCAACTTTTTGAAGTGATTCCAATCACATTTCAAGCAATTCAAAACCATCATTGCAAACAGTGCATATCTGAAGTGTTTTAGCTGAAGGAAATAATCCATTATTTATCAGCTTTAATATATCGGCCAAATTTTCTTATTGGGCCGATAATGATAGCATTAAAAACGAACGATGCCGATATGGTGGCCGATATATCGTGCATCCCTATTTTTTTTTTTTTTTTTTCGCATCTGTGGCCATTTTAATTGTAGTCTAGAAGCCCTGTGTTACACTTACAGGCAAACTAAGAGTCACATGTGAGTGTGTCCCCTATAACCTGTGTCACACACTCACACGTGCTGCAGGCGAGCTTTAGTTACAGCTGCTGAACACAGCTGTGCGCTTAGAGAAACAGGAGTCGTTCCTCTCCACTGTGAACAAATGACCTCCATCACACACGTCATTCCCGCAGGCTCTTCCATAACGTTCGGTGTGTCCCATGAATCACTTATATCTGTCTACAGGAGCATACATACTTCAGTTCCACAGTAGCCGGTAATAAAACACAAAAAGGACTACATTTATGCATTTGCTGATGAAGATTTGAGTGGCGTTTGCTGTGCAAAACTTGATGCTAACTGTAGCTGGGTTTCCATCCAAACGTGAAGCGAATCTTTTCAAAGTTCGAAAAATAACAAATTCGAATTAGGTGCGTTTCCATCAAGTTGTTTGAGTGGATGACGGTGGTTTTGGTAATAAAACATCATCAGCGGAAACGCCCTATAGTCGCGTTCGTTACGTCAGAATTTATTCAGCAAATGCGTTTCCATCTCCCATTATTAGCATTAACTCTTTTTCGCACAAGTCAAAAATGACCTCAAACGAATGCAAAGACTTTTTTTGAATTAAGGGATTTTTATTCAAAATTTGGTGTTTCCATTATTCATTTCTAATGCAATACTTTAAAATCTGCATAAAAACAGGCTGATGGAAACATAGTTTATGAACTTCAAAGACACGTCCAAGACTTTGAGAAACATGACCCTAACCACACCAGATGATTTTTGGTTTTGAGTGAGCAACCAGATACGCCCATCTGTGTGGATGCCTTGTGTTCAGATCAATTCAGGTCAAGCACTTATAATACCATCTGTTTTTAAAAGTTCTGCCAGTCTGTAAACCCTCTGTCCCAGAGGACTTAAAGCTGCAGATTTGTTTCCACAATGAAGATGATATCCTGCAAAGTCAACATGAAATCAGAATTCAACCGAGTTATTTCTTAGTACATGTTCCTGATTTGATTTTAAATATATTAGTGAATATAAAGAAGTAAAACGTTTCAAAATGTAACTTTTCACAGTTCAATCAAATTATGTTAGTTAAAATTCAAATTCTATATGTTTTTTTTTCTTGGAAATTGCAACTTTTTCTGAGGTTGCAAATGCTATTTCATGTTGACGTTGAGTAAAATAATAGTAAGTTTTTTTCCAGAATTTCGGTTTTACCGAATGACACTTTTGGTTATACCGCATGACGATATTTTCAAACAATGTGGAGATGTAATGTTATAAAATCATGCCAGAATAAAAAATATATACATTTATTACATTTTATGTTTAACAATTTTTATTGGGTTTTTTCTTAAAACAAGTAGGATTTCAACAGCACATAGTGGATCATATATATACAAAAATGTAATGGCTGTATAATACAAGTATTAACCAAGATAACATAAACCCCACCACCCCAACCCACCCATCCCACCCATTTATTACATTTTAAGATGTTTAATCACAAATGAAATGGCTGTATTGGCCTTTGGACGGTTAAACCGAATGACCTTTTGACACTTCAAAATCTTTAAAATACCTTTATATGTAGCAATATATAATAAAAACCTTTTGGAATCAATAAAAGAGATCTAGTTGTACTACCTTACATACATTGGATGTCATATCTTTGTTTTTTATTATTATTATTAAGGGCAAAATAATGACCCGTCACATCACTGACCCTAATTTCTCATGTAAAGTGTGCATAAATAAATCTACCAAGGTTTAAAGATGTTTAGCTATTTTTAATTGAAAACCCAACAAATATTGTTGAATAAACTGTTTTTTAGCAGTGCAGTGCATTAGCAAGAGTACTTCATAGGGCAGCAGTCATGCATTTCCTCTGAAACACACTAATCGTCTCCAAACATCTCTAAATATTACTGCAATGGCTTTTTACTTTCATCT
Organism: Megalobrama amblycephala; assembly: GCF_018812025.1. Lineage (NCBI taxonomy): Eukaryota > Metazoa > Chordata > Actinopteri > Cypriniformes > Xenocyprididae > Megalobrama > Megalobrama amblycephala. Next base: position 2,480,752 of record NC_063057.1, read on the forward strand.
GTTCCGACAAATAGTCGAGTGTCAGTCTGCGTGATCCAGACACACAGAGATGATGTATAGAGCCCTGAAAGTGGATATAAATGCGTGTTTTGATGGGAAGCAGATGGTGTGGATAGATGGGAGATAGATTGAGACATCATCCGCTCGGCCTCCTGCTGTCTTCGGTCTCCACAGCTCAGCCTCAGAAGTGGATGAGACGCTTTAGGATTCATCCCTCAACAACGGCCATGAATGAGGCTGAAGAGGCAAAGCTGGTGTGTCATGTTTTTGCAGATTGAACTCCAGGACCAGTTTTTCAGTGTTTATGAGAATGTTTTTGATGCAGTGCACTGCATTTGAGACAATGCACATTCTCATCATCTCCTTTACATTTTCATTTTGCACCAAATAACTCTGCTAGGACACCTAGAAAGTTAACTTTGAGCTATTATGTGTCCTGAACATTTAATTTGCATGCACGTGTTGCGGTAATGATTTCAGATGTGAGGGCTGGTGGATTGCCTCGTCACAGTGAGATTAATTAATATAAGCGTATGTGTTTTGGGATTGTGTAAAACATTAAATACTCATCTACTAATCAGTAACGTTACCAGCTGAATCCACTGTTAATGTTTGAGATTATGTAACAGGCTGATCTAATTATTCCCAAATCTGCCGTTATTTATTTCTGCTTATTAACCTGTTGATCTAACAACTAGCAACTCAACTATCATCTGCTTTGAGCAATGCAAATCAATGTTGTGTTACAAATGTGATATTCCCTGTTAAATATGCATATTAATGCAAGATAACCACTGTTTGTACCATTTCTGCGTGGTCAGCTCCATCACTTTTTCTCCACTTAAGCTGTTTGGAGCCAAAGTTTCTGAAGAGTTTGTCTGGAAGAGTTTCAGTCATGTATTTTTTTTCCCCGTTAATGTCTGCCCTAAATCAGGGATTCATTATGCTCCCAGATGGAAACTGTTGTCATGGCTCAGAATCCATTCCTGGCGTTTTGTTTCTCCGTGACGGTAATGAGTCGTTGCTGTATTGCGTTGTCGTTGCGCTGAGATGCAGGTCACGGCCCTCAGAACAGACTGACACAAAAGCTTGTTTTTTCTTGTCATGCAGCATTGAGACATAATTTTTATTCATCTGTGAGCCCTGTGTGTCCTCACAGACACCCTCTGCTCCCTCTCAGATTAACACACACACACATACATGTGTATATATATGTATATATATGTGTGTGTGTGTGTGTGTGTGTATATATAATGTATGATTTTTAACAGTATTTTTATTTATTGAAATTAATTTTAATTACATAGCATATTACATTTAATAACATACTAATATTATGCATTGTAAATTATGCAAAATTTCAGCATTTAAATGTTTCTCCTTTTCCTATGTTCTCCTTGCTGTCTTATAGTGTCTCTCTCAGTGAATGGGACACAGATTTTACTAGTAAAATTTATAACATGAATAATATGTGTCAAAAAAGTTCTTAGTCTTTTCTTCCTGTGGGGGAGACTACAATAATTTATTATGAATTAAATGGAAATCAAATTAAATACAATTTATTGTGTAACCAAAATACCAATAATGCCCCCCAAAAAAGAAAAAAACTTAGCGTGTGACTTTTAATTATAAACAAGCTCAAAATACCCAGGTACTCTTATTTTGAAATGTCTGTACTATTGCAGGCTGATCCTTCAGATTCTTACAGTTGTCTAAAACATTTTATATAAAGGCCATAAAGTAGAGTTTGTAATAATTCATCAACTTGTGTTCATTAGCAATCGCTTGGCATAAATCTGTGCTTTTCATTGATTGAGAATCACTTTGAAACAGACTGAAGCACTGTTGCGTGAGTTTGTAGAACGCGCAACAGCGCCCCCTTGTGACTTTGCAAAATGCGTCCATGGGAATGACAGCGGGAGTAAACAGTTCTGACGCACACATAATGAGCAGGTACGAAACGACTAGTTAATCGATCGTGGATGGTTTCATTATCTTGCGCGGAAATAAAAATATAAGAGGATAAAAATAATAAAAGCAAAAATGTGTCTCCAAATATACTTGGGCGGCCGTTATTATACGTGGGTGGCCCGTCCAAGTAAAGTCTATGTGTGGGAAGCACTGTGTGTGTGTGTGTATATGTATATATATATATATATATATATATATATATATATATATATATATATATATATATATATATATATATATATATATATATATATGTATATATATATATATATATGTATATATATATGTATATGTGTATATATGTGGTGTGTGTGTGTGTGTGTATATATATATGTGTACACAAACATGATGGTTAGGTACGTACCTCGGTATTGAAGTCACAGTTCGGTACGGGTTTGGTACAGCAAAGGGGAGAAAACTAATTATAAAATTGCTCCTTTACTGAACAAGTTCTGTCTCTCTCTTTAAATAAATTCAATTATAATTAACATTTTCTTAAGGATTAAAAATATATATCTCAGTTAATGTTGTAAATTATATATAGGGAGCCCTTTTCTTGCACATTACTATAATTAAAAGTTAAAAGTTACAATTAACAGAACCCAAACTATTAAATTCAGTTGCTATTTATTTTTAGATTTAATAATCAACACTCAAATAAAAAAACATGTAAATTGCACATAAGGCAGGTTTTGCATTAACTTCTAAATCTAAATTATAAATTATTTTTCTACTCCAATTCATTTCTGAAATATAATCATTTATACAGTTACTGTCATAACTTATATATTAAATATTTAAGACATTACTAACAGGTAACGTAAAAATAATAAATATATAAGCTAATATAGTGCATATATTTAGTGAAATGCTTAATTTCTCTAGTGAACTAACATGCTGTGGACACTGAATGACTTGCCTGAGGTAAATGTAATGCTACGTGAGATATTATTCTCAAGCTGTTTTATGTCTTTCTGTGATTGAAACATTGGTTGAGAGATTACATGTAAACATATCTATGCATAGATCATCTGTTGTTCTTCTTCTTTGCTTTATTCTGTTGTGGCAGTTAACAAACAGCATTGCATTACCGCACGCTCCCTTCTGGATTGGGATGTGGATCGCCTGTGACTGACTGTATTTATCATCTGACTGTGACGGTTCGAGATGAATATATTTACAGTTCCACCTCTAATATATATATATAAGCCGACGATCTCTGGTAGCAACTTGCAAGCCACATTGGTATTAGATTGATTGTTAAAACTGTATAGTTATTGGTGTGAACAATCATAACGTCCCAGTATGACACCACCAAAAGTCTTTGTTAATGAAGCCATGCAAAAAACGTGCTATGAATTTTATTTTTCTTTCCCTTCTGCCACCGCCTGCGATGACATATGTTATTTTATGCTTGTGCACTGTAAGCACGCCGCCCTCTTAAACGTGTGCTGCGTCCCCCACTTAAACCCATTACAGTGAGAGAATAATTGGCCGTTTTCTTCCCCACATCTGCTCTTGCAAAACTTCAGACGTTCAGTGACTAACAAGCCACTCCATCACCCACCTCCGGGAGACAGTGAAACCTCCGCGTTAACATCTCACACACTTGTTCTTTTAATTGAGATTTACTGACGGTCCTGCGTGTCGTCGGCCAATCACATGAGTCGGGAAGGAATCGCCCTCATCAGGTGTCCAGATTGTGCGTCTCTAATCAGCGATTGTGAGCTGGAAGAAGCAAAGTGTTAGATGGGTTTTCTGAGGGCGATGCGGTTTTATTTTTTTGTGTGTTTTGTCACCATTACGATGCTTTCTGAAGCATCTCGACGGGAGCCCATCTGCTTCCAAATGAGCCTCTTGTTTTGCTTTTCCCGAACTTCCTCCTGCCATGCTTTTTAGGGCAAAAGAGCGCGAATACAGCCCTGCCATTACTGGCACAACAACAGCCATCTGCAGTGGTTACTATTAGCAACACCAACGCAGGGCCGCCTGTGCCAGACATGAGCAGATCTGTGTGTTTTGTGCACGCAGGGGAGGAACTACTTGACGGCTCTATCAAGCTGTTTTCTAACTCTGCTGATGATGTAATGTGCTGGTGATTGCAGGAGCAGGTGCAATCAACACATTACATTGCACCAAGATTACATACAATACGTAATATTACTGTTTTTAAAATAACACCACACCTAAAGAGTAGCACTGCGTTGAGAGTAAGTGGAAAGTTTTTCTTTAGCTATGTTTCCATCCAAAGTTGTGAATTTAACTAGTGCACAAAATTGGAATATCACATAAAACATTTGCAAATTAAGCACAGTTTCCATCCCATGTGTTCAAGAGATCAAAATTGTCACTTACGGCTCTTTTTTCCTACCTCATAAATGACTTATGAGTGTGCAGACTAAACGCAGTAAAGGCTCATATTATCTTGCATTCAGAGGCGGAAGTGTTTGTGAATGCAATCATGTGAGACACTTCTTCGAGGTAATTATATCCAACCATTTTGATGACAGACTTTGTCTCAGGCATTTTAGAATGACCAAACCAACATTTGAGATGTGATTGGTCTGCTGGTTATTCCAGTTATCCAATCACATCCACATCACGTGAGTTTTTTTTTGTTGTGCATTGAGGGATTTATTGGGATAAACACAATTATCCGCCTCAATTGAGTGCATACGTTTTGTATGCACATTTTCTGAATTTATGCTCATCTTAGTGTTTCCATTCAACTTTTTTTTTTTGGCGATATCCCCAAATTCCCATAAAAATAGGTGGTTGGAAACATAGCTACTGACTAGTTCGTTAGTTCTTCCGCTGTTTGATGCTTTGATGTGAAAGTAAACTGGAAACCGGAGCTTCTTGGGTACCCGAGACAAGTTATAAATGAACTGCAAAATGGACATTTGGCCCATTTACGTAAACATTGACTCCGAGTAATTGCATGGTACTTGTCTTAATAAGTGCCCATTTCTCTTTTGCCACAACCAATCTGTGCTATGACCTATACGCCCAAATTATCCTTGGTTAACCCGCTTATGAAATATACAATCACTTATTCTGGAATCAAACTTCTCTAAGGAATTACTCCCTGATTAAGTAACAAATGAGGGGATTTGCTCTTTCTTTCCATTTGCACAGTTGAAACGGCTTCAGTAGATTTCTACATGGGCGGCTTATATTGGCCCTTTTTCTTAATAAGATAAGCCTGTCCAGGATTTGCCGCTTTTTAGACATTTTTCTTAAACTGCACCCAAGCGTGTGATGTTTCTTAGATGTGAATGCCATGAACGTTTATTCTCCACTGGTTGTTCTTCAGAGACTTTTAAATTAAGATTTTATCAGCAGTTTGACATTTGCAGCAGGCCGGTATCTCTTTCAAACAGTACGGCATTATGAACGCTTTACAATGAACGAGTACGGCTGACGTGTGCGGCATATATCACTCTTTCCGTTGAGTCATTTACTAATTAGGAGTTGGGCTTTCAGATCAGATGATGTTGGAGAGAGATTCATTCATTCAGAGATGATTCATATGATTCATGCATCATTAGCTTTAAGACTGGCAGCGGCAGCTCATTTCATTCATACATTCATATACTCATATAAATGTCCTTTATCTTCTAAATAGTGTTTGAGAGTTAGGATGATGGATGATTTTTAGACTTTTTCTTCAGATAGCTTGTCTTGTTAATGTCAAAATTTGTTCCTTGTCTTATTGTGAACGATGCATGCATGATATTTCAAATCCAAATAAAAAATGTGTCTTCATAATCTTAATTGAAATATAAAAATGTTCTTGTCAGGCAATGCAGGATGTTGGATAAAGCTTTTTAGCCATTACTAAAGCATACTTGCATTCAAATCTGGCTCCATTCTAGTATGAAATACCCGCTTTTCATAATTCAGCCAATTCCAGTGGGAAAAATTCAAGTCATATCCTATTTTTTTTTCTTGTTGAATATCCAGTTTCACTCAGTTTCACGCCATTTCCCATGTGTTTTGACTTGGAAAATCACCACAGCATACATGATAATCCATCATGCCACATGTTCAATCACCAAAAACTCTATTCCAGTTGAATCTCAGTCAAGGAAAGGTTCTTGTAGAAAGCTGTGCAGTGACTGGTGTGAAAGCAGCGAGGGTAACAGGAGGGCACGAGGGCTTGATGGCCTTTCAGAAAGGTCGTCTGCGGGGCCGCAGAGACGCGTGTGAATGGCAGACGCTCCCGCTGGGAGCAAATGCTTCATTGTCCATTTTCTCCCTGAGCTTTTGAATGCCCACAGGAAGACTAAACATTGAAAAACATTGTTTATTTCCGGAAGAACCTTTCAGAGAATGTGAAACTAAATTTAGCAACGGGGTCACGTCAATTATTGTCACCTTTTATTCAGTGTTTTGAGACTGAATAGACATTTAATGATCATAATGACTGGACAGACCCCATTTCATGCCATTTTACTCAATAAATGAGATAATGGCTGTGTTCAGAATGGAATACTAGTGTACTGCACGCACTATATACTGCATTTTGTTTTAGTATGCCGTATGAAATGTATACAGTGTTCTTTTTACTCTAGTATACTGACATAAAATAATAGTAAGTTTATTGAAACTTTATACAATATCTAAAATCTAAAGTTATGCTTGATGCACATCAGGCTTTTATGGCTCATATAGTATGATAAATTGAGAATATGGAGCTCATACTCTAGGAGGACGTATTCTGTATGTATTTATTTTTGTGCAATTTGGTGCAGATGCTGATATTTATGACAAAAAGTAATATGAAATCTGTAATGTAAATCAATGAGATCTTTATTACAGTATAGAAGATACTTACATAAAATGCATATAAATATCAATCGTCAGTCTATATCTGCCAATAATATGTCTTTGTAAGATGATATTTAAATGCTTAGTTTTATGATCAAAGCTCTATAGTTTTAAAACAAATAATGCAATGCAATACAACGATGATTGAGAGAGAAACATATCAATTATAGTGGATAATCAAGTAAACCTAAGTTCTTTCATTCCAGTAAATGTTCATCTCGAAATAATACAATATAAAAGTCATTAAATTGTTCGTTTTGTTATCAAAAATGTGCAAAATGTGTGGCTTTATAGGATTAAATGTGGCTATTATACATTTTTAATTCAGTTTTGTGTAAAAAAAAAAAAAATCTCTTGACTTTTGGCAAATAATGAGTCAAAATTATTTCAGTTGCCCACTTCATTGCATTATGGGATGCAATTTCAGTGTAGTGTAATATGGTTGTGGTTGGTCATCATAGAAGTATGCTTTCAGATTGCATACTTGGTACATTATGCATATTGCAAAAATATGTATATTAATGTTATTTTGAACACATCCAGTTGTTTTTTTGTCTCTGATGTACAGTATCACAAGCTGCTGTTGTGTATTCAGAAACCATTTTTAACTTGTTGCCCTCTTCATTTTGATTCTCGCTACATATTGTTTCCCTTTTAAAATCATTATCACTTCCTGTCATGATCGCTCTTTCTCTGTTTGCTCTCTCTCTCTTGTAGCCTGTGGCTTGAGCTTTGACAAATTGTGTTTACAGCCAATTAGTGTGATTTGTACTGTGCTTGTTTGCCGTCAATGTGCAGACAGAGTGAAGGAACAGTGGAAAACTCTTGTTGATTTTATTAAAATTTTTTTACTGAATTTCCCTTGACATCACTGATTGCTACTTAATACACACCCGCTCTTGTTTAACTCTGTGCAACGGGGATTTGAGTGAATATACCGTTATGTCCTATCATTTCCACAACAATATAAAAGTCTTATCATTCACATTGACTCGGTGTGCTGTTTTCTGACTCTCGTCTTTGTTGCCAGTGGCGAGGACAGAAACATGAGCTCCATGTTCGACGAATGATCACATAAGCATATCTCTGTGAACGCTCAAACAGGCACTTGTGATTTTCAGCAATTTCCCTCGTGCCGCCGCAGGCATTCACAATGACACAGCAGAAAATGAGCTATCAACTGCTCTATGTTCTCCATTACTAACATTACTAGTTTTACGGCATTAATCAAATGAAGTGCACATCTCTTTGAAGAGCATGAGAAAAACAAGCCTAGTTTCTCTTCATTTGTATCCAAGCTGTCCATTTCTGCTCACAAAGTCCTCCCAGTTTTTTGAAACGTACAGCAAATGGCTCGTTCAGAAATAACAAGCCATTTACGAGCCATTTTATTAGCATATACCCTCATATTTTTTTTACAATTCAGTAACTTGAGCCATCCTGATGCACAGAAATGTGAACAATACTGGTACATGGAGGTAAACCAATCAATACAAAGTATTAGACTGTTGCTCCGATTTTCATGAAAAATGGACCAGATCATCTTCAGACCATGCTGACAAGAAAACATGGAATTCAAGTTGATTATTCAAACCGTTCTTTAATAACGCGCAAATGAATTTGGCAAAATGGACGTGAGGCTATACCTCCGCAACGCTTGAGCTTATTCTGACCAAATTTAGTGTGTGTTATGACAACCACGACCTGGGCATATCTGCTCAGTTTTGGCACAGTGCCACCTAGTGGTCAGGAGATGGCTATTTTTGCTTAACTTCTGAACGGTATGGCCAAAAATCAAAACTTGTCTCTTTAGAGTCAAACTATACCCAATTTTCCTATATTGGGCATTTTTAATTTTGATGTAAAATGCTATATTTTTATGAGCGTATAGACATATTGTTACAATACTTTGTCACTATTCCCAGAAGGTACTCAAAAAGTTGAGCGCCACCTTGTGGTCAAAAATGATGATTTTTAAAAAAAAAATGGTAATAGCTTTTGATTAATTTTGTCTATTTTAGTGAAACTGGTCTGAATAGATTGCTTGGATCATGCCGAGAACATTATAAACCAATTTCGCCACAGTTGGCCGAACTTCCTGTCCACCATTTGATTTTTCTTTTAAAACCTAATTTTTTGAACTCTTCATAGACTGTTTGTTTGATTTTCACCATATTCAATTCAGATCATCTTCAGACAATGCTGGCAAAAGGTTATAAAACTTGTCTCTTTAGAGTCCAACTATACCCAGTTTTCCTATATTGGCCATTTTGAATTCTTTTGTAAAATGCTATATTTTTTTTAATGCAACTGACATGCTGTTACAATACTCTCTAAGTTTCACCATTCCCAGAAGGTATTCAAAAAGTGTGAGACCGCCACCTTGTGGTAAAAAAATAATGAATTTTTTAAAAAAGAAAAAATCTTATAGCTTTTGATTAATTTTGTCTATTGTAGTGAAACTGGTCTTGATAGATTCATTGGATCATGCCGAGAACATATATACCAATTTTGCCATAGTCGATCAAACTTCCTGTTCGCCATTTTGATTTTCTTTAAAAACCTACTTTTTCGAACTCCTCCTTGACCGTTTGTCTGATTTTCACCAAATTTGATTCAGATCATCTTCAGACCATGCCGGCAAAAAGTTATAGATTTCGTGTCGATAGATAGTTTGAATTTGAACGAATTTGATGGCATAATGCCAAACTGCTATCTTTTGAAAGATTTGACATATTGACACCAAACTTTGTGTGTAATTGTCAGCGCCACCTATTGGTCAAAAGTAATAATCAATTATGTCACATTACAAGTGATTGTATTTATGGGATTTAAACTATTGTGCTTAAAATCATCTCCAAATGTCATTACTCATTTTTGCAGTTGATTTTTAAATGTTTTAGTGCATTAACACTCCTATCACATTCGAGTTTTGACCTGGGAGTGGTACATAAAATTTGCAAAAAAAAAAAAATCCATAGTTTTTAGTACAGAAAAAAGCTTTGCTTATTGATTAAGACTATCAAAATACACATATTTTTTTCCTGATTTTTAAAAAAAAATATATTTTTAAGAGATATAACTGTTTAAAATAAATTTATACCGTTTGGGTCAGTTTTGACCCAGGAAGTGATTAACAGATTTTAAGGTTAACAGTTTTTAAATACAGTAGGTTAAATATCATTGGTTTGGTGAAAGACGGAGTAAAAAATATGAACTAAATTTCTAGTTGGTTTTTTTTTTTTTTTTTTGGTGCGAGAAACCTTTACGTGTACATCAGTGGGGAAAAAAACACAAAGTGTAGAATATGTTAAACTTGGGTTTTTACCATATTTTTACTTGTCTTGATTACATTTAGGCACTGAAGTGGCAGCTGGATGTAGTTTATAAACCCGTCTGTGCATTATGTGTCCTCCTGATGTCAAGAAAATCAATCTGTGTTTAACATGCCTTTAAAAGCCGCTCAGAGTGCTGTCGTGTTGAGGAGATTCATGAAGACGTGCGTTTCCTTGACGGCTCTTCAATCATCCCATGTCGTCTCTGTCGTTCATGCCTTTGGGTCTTGCAGAAGTTGGAGAGGCGGATGGACACCTCGTCCACAGCTGGACGCGTCCACCTGTTCTCCAGCACACCTGCTGTCCCTGCAGGCCTGGCAGAGGAAAGACCAGACGCCCTGGGTGATCCGTTCATGTGACTGAACCAAGCGAAGTGTGACTTCCTCGCCCAAACGCACCTCTGAGTGAAAGAGAGAGAGAGAGGCGCACTGAAGAACAGCAAGCTATTTTTATGCAATCTGCTGTTGGGCATGCATGTATGCATGAAGATGTCCCCACAGCGATCTATATGTGACATAATGTACGGTGTCGTGTCACATGTTCTCTCCCGATACAGTGAGGAGTGTTAACTAGGGCTCAGCCCGGGCATGAACTTACATGGTGTTTCCTTCACCAGTAGCTGTTCTGCAGCAGGATTACGTGTCTCTGCTCAAGACCAGACTGAAAATCTTTATCTAATCTCCTTTTTGAAAGCTTTTAACCCTGCATTTGTCCTAAAGTAACAGGAACATATTGATTGTCCCTCGTTCACCTTGGACGAGATCCTTAAGTCTTCTGTGTCCTTTTGTGCTTCTCATCTCGAAATCTGTTCATTTGAAACCCACTAAGAGCGATATGATTGACTCAATTGATTGATGAAACTTTGGATGCTGAAACCGTTTGGGACGACCGTGCTTGCGGTTTCTGCGCTGTGTACTGGTTAATTTATTGTTGCCAAGGCAACATTCCACTCTGGAAGAATGCTAATCACTTTAACAACTGCTTTCCAATCCATCTTACATCCAGTTGCTCGATGGGCATGTGTGGGCATCAACCTCTGCTGTGGCATTTTATTTCTGAACTCTTTTCTTAAAAGCTATATTCACAAGTTTTGAGAGCAATTTTAAACTGTGAAGATCATATCCAGGTCATATTTCACTCCATAATCCAAAGAAATAATATTTTGAAATAAAGAGAAGACTATTTTTTTTTTTTTTTATTGTATACTACTTAAATTGTAGGTGAATTTTCATCAGCATAAAGGCATTATAACAAATATTACCATAATGTATAAATATTTGAATTAAAAAAAAAAAAAAAAAAAAATATATATATATATATATATATAATCACATTGTTTATATAAAATTATTTACATTTAGTTACATTTAAATATAAATCTGTATCGCTTTGATAAAAAGTATATTATAAATACATAACATTGTATTTTTTTTATTTAAATATATTTTAATATCACATATATATATATATATAAATTGCATCTAACATAAGTTTGTTTACATAATGTGTGTGTATATAGACAGACATAAATATAATATATATATATATATATATATATATATATAATTATCTAAACAAACTTTTAGATGCGATTAATTGCTTTGACAGCACACACACACACACATATATATATATATATATATATATATATATATATATATATATATATATATATATATATATATATATATATATATATGTATATATATATATATATATATATATATATATATATGTGTATATATATATATATATATATATGTGTATATATATATATATATATATGCGTGTATTATTTATATATATATAAAATATGTGTGTGTGTGTATATATGTATATATGTATATGTATATGTATAAAAACGATTAATCATGATAAATCACATCCAAAATAAGTTTATTTACCTAATATGTGTGTATACTGTGTATATTTATTATAATTATAATATACACATATAAGTACACACATACATGTGTTTATATGTGTGTGTAATATATATATATATATACATGCATACATACTAAATTATAATAAATATTATAATAAATATACACAGTATACACACATATTAGGTAAACAAACTTATTTTGGATGTGATTAATCGTTTGACAGCACTAATAAAATATATAATATAATATAATATAATATAATATAATATAATATAATATAATATAATATAATTTTTTTAAAATAAATACAAATAAAATAGTCTGTCAATGTTGCTGCAGTTTATGGTGCTGTTGCAATTTTTCAGTTGAGTTTGCAACATCAGAGATTACCAATGCAAACAATATTTTCCCATCCTGGGGGTAAATTCAGAGTTTGAGTTGTTCTGCTCATGCAGTAGTTAAAACATCACTGTATTCATTCGATATGATTACTTGTATCGTTACAGCCTTAATATGCTGAATTTGGGATTTTATGTGTGTGCGAGTGTTTTGTGTAGTTCTCCTCAACCTTGATTCGTTCGCCTCAAACCATGTTTTGACTAGCATGCCTCAGTCTGTCCACATGTTATCCAGAAGCCCTGTGACTTCTCCATGTAAGAGAGGAGTCTGTTGTGAGCGCTTATCACTGCTGAACGGCCTTGTTCTTGTGTGAACGGCCTCCTCTGTCCTCTCATGGCTCTGTCTGCGTGTGACTGCAGCAGTAATTGTATTTATTGAGACGTCGGCGCCTCATGTCAGAGAGGAAGAGGGTGGAGAGGAGAAGGCGGTGGGTGTCTGTCTCCATGCTCTTGTGATCGGGGCGTATGAGTGAGGAAGGCAGCAGCAGTGACTACATGCTTGGTGTGGTGGTAAACAGCAGGAGTAGAGAGAGAGAGAGACAGGACTGAGGGTATACAGAGCCACCGGCGGCCCCCGGAGGGACAGACATGTTGAAATTCTGCACCACCCCTCGCTCAAGGTGTGTAGTTTTCTGTGAGTGTGTGTTTGTTCAGCAGGATGTTGCTGAGGAGATTTCTGGGTAGATGTCATCTGTTGAGTTTTCATCTGGGTTACATCACATTTGACTCAGTCCTGTTGGGAAATCAGGTTTAAACCAGATTCTAAAGGTACATTCTGGTTTTACACGGGTTCTAACTGGTCAAAGCTGGTTTAGGTGGTCGATCAGCTGGACTGTCAGCTGGTGCGGCTGACGTCAACCTAGTAGACCATTTTGCTCAGTCTAGTTGGGGTTGGGTTATAGTTTAGTTACTGTTATAATGATAACTATTTAAGTTTATTCATTTAGCAGATGCATGTATCTAAAGTTACTTGCAACTGAGAAATACAACAAGCAATTCATATATATGTATTGCATAATTTTTTATCATGCATATATGATAACAGTTAGTATGCATGACAAATCAATTTCAATGTCACAGTATTAATATTTTTTAATGATCAATACTTGAATTCAATTTTATATATATATATATATATATATATATATATATATATATATATATATATATATATATATATATATATAAATTTTTTTATTTTATATATAACATTTATCATTTATTTATAGACATTTATCATTTCTATTTATAATTATATTTTTTAATATCTTTTAATCACAGTATGAATAATTTATCACATTTATTATTATTATTATTTTTTAAATATTTTTATTCCTGTTTTTAATCAGAGCATAAGTAATTTTTAACATGCATATGTTATTTATATTATTAATAATTAATTATTTATATTATTAATTATAATAATTATATTTTATTGATTTATTTGTTCATTTATTTAAAATAAATTAAACAGTTATTATAGTCTGTATGACAAATTTCAATATCACAGTATTAATGATTTTTAATGGTGTGTGTGTGTGTGTGTGTGTGTGTGTGTATATATATATATATATATATATATATATATATATATATATATATAAAATTTTTATAAATTCCATTTTTAATTTTCTTTATTTCCTTTTAATCACAGTATGAATAATTTATCACATTTATTTTTTTTATTTTATAATTTATTTTAATATATATTTATTCCTGTTAAGTATTTTTTATCATGCATATATTATTTATTTATCATTATATCATTATTATAGTATGTATGACAAATTTCAATATTACAGTATTAATAATTTTTAATGAACTATACTTGAATTCAATTATATATATATATATGTATAATATATTTTATATTTAACATTATTTCTATTCATAATTTTCTTTATTTCATTTTAGTCACAGTATGAATAATGTATCACATACATTTATTTAAAATGTTATTTTTTAGATTTTTTTCCTGTTTTTATTCACAGTATAATTTTTTATCATATATATATATATATATATATATATATATATATATATGTACACTATTAATAATAATATCTTTAATAATTATTATATACATATATATGTATATAAATATAAATCTAAATTTCAGGGTGTAAACCTGAAACTCTAGAAGTAGCCGATATTCACTCGTAATGACACCTCAGTTTTTAAGATTTTGACATTGCTTAACCTCCATGTATATACTTGTCGCTGTGCAAAAAAAATATAGATAGCAGATTGAAAAATACAGTCTGAGGACCATACCATCATTTTCTCTGGCCTGTTAGTGACACTCAACCTTTAGACTGTAATGATCTTTTCAAGCAGCATGTAAATCACATTGCTAGATCAATCATTTCAGTTATCAAACGGCTCTTTATCGAGTGTCAAAGTGTGAACAGCAGTCTCTAATTCCCACAATTCCTGTTTCTTTTCTCTCCTACAGTCACAATGAGCGAAAGGTGACCTGCAAGCATCCCGTCACAGGCGTTCCTTCGCAAGACAACTGCATCTTTGTCGTCAACGAACAGTGAGTCACTTCTTTCTCTCTCTCCGTCGGTTCTTCACAGTTTCCTGCAGCATTGAGTCAGAAACAGAGCGCTTTGTCTGAGATTCACACAAAAATCACATTCATGGAGGCTAATGTACTTCTCTACTGTTATATTACAGAGGAGAAGGACATTGGTTTTTTGTGTGTGTATTGAATGTTGGTTAATTGGAGGTATAAAGAAACATGAAAATGAGAAAAAGTACTACATTCATATTTGAGACAAATTCGTTTTCTGGGTCACTCAGGATAAAAACGCATTATTATTTTCCATTAGTACATGTTGAGTGAATCTTACAAAAATATGGCCAGTATTGGCAATGTATAATTTTTTTTCCCCTTATGAATTAATGTATATTTTAATATTTTATAATTTAGTTTCAGTTATTACAATAACCCTGATGTACAGTGAATATATACTTATTTTGCAGGTCATTTTTCAACTCAAAATCATTATATGCGTGAGATTCATTTGAAAGCATTGCTATTCTCGGCCCGTCTGCTAATGGATTCAAGTGTTACTATTTGTGTGTATGTGTGTAAGTGTGTGTGTGTGTGTGTGTGTGTGTGTGTGTAAGTGTGTGTGTGTGTGTGCACATTTTAAAAGAGTGAGCCACTAAATAGTCAACACACCCCCACATTTTCACACAAAGCCACTACCAATTAACAGGCCAGCAATTAATGAAGAGCTGAGAAGATGATTATGTGCATATATATATATATATATATCCGGTGTGGTGTTTAGTCAGACTGGAGCCGACAGGGAGTGAAGTCATGACTTTAGTCTGGGAAAATGCGGTGGGAGTGTTGCTCTCCTCCTCCTCCTCTTCACAGCTCACCTCTCCTGTCCAACGCGAGCTGCTCTCCTGATAATTGCGCTCAGCCGAATGCCCTCAAACTGCTGGAAGAACGAGCGGAGGGCCTTAGCGCTGTCAAACACATCTCTAGTCTTTATCTTGCTTTCTTTCTCTTTTCTTCCTCCTCGACTCTCCTGCGTCCTCTAGCAAAGTCAACAACTTCCCTCCGCCGCCGTTTATCCAGCATGCAGCGCAGAACGACAGGTTTAATCTCTGTAGTCGCAGATACCAACTAAACGGTGCCGTAGATAAACTTCAAATCCTCTCGCTCTGAATGTGGCATGGAAAGAAACGTTTGTGCAGCAGATATTTGCATCTGATGAAGACGTACGGCACAATGTTCACTCTTGTTTCAAACCTGTTTGAACGCTCTGTGGAACACAAAAGCAGATGTTTTCTGCTCCTTTTCCACACAACACACATCTGCAACCCCCAAAGATGAGCAAAATGACTATGAAAGTAGTCTTGTGCGCTATATTACAGGTAGGGATGCACTGATATGAAATTTTGGTTGATAACCGATAATTCTTAATATTTGAAAGCCGATAACCGATATATTGGCCGATAAACCTAAATCAAAATATGTATATAATTTTTCAGAGCAAAAACAAAAGTCTCACGATTAAAAGCCATGTCCCAAGCACACAATTATAATATTCTCATTATAATATTACGTAACCTATATGACACACTAGGAAGTATGTTGCAGTGAACTGTATTTTCCTTTTTGAAGTGATTCCAATCATATTTCAATAAATTCAACACCATAATGGCATATCTGAAGTGTCTCAGCTGAAGGAAATAATCCATTATTTATCAGCTTTAATATATCGAACAAATTTCCTTATCGGGCCGATAACGATAACTTTAAAAAAGAAACATATATCTGCCGATACCGATATGGTGGCTGATATATCATGCATCCCTAATTTCAGGCAGAAATTAGGGATGCATGTTGTTATTGTTAACTAAAAATAAATCTAAAACTATTAAAAAGCATTTTTGTTCATTGAAATAAAGCTGAAATATATCAAAATAAAATGTATTATTAACTATTAGATGAAAAAATACATGTAAAAAAAAAAATGTGAAAATTAGAATTTTGAAAAACTGAAAAGTTGAAATAAAATAAAGGTAAATAAAATATAAAAAAATAAATTTTAAAACAAAAAAGTTGAGATATATATATATATATATATATATATATATATATATATATATATATATATATATATATATATATATATATATATATATATATATATATATATGTGTGTGTGTATATATATATATATATATATATATATGTGTGTATATATGTATGTATATTCACATTAAAGGAACAAACAGAAATGACAATAGCATGTATAATAAATACTTATTGAAATTAAAATGAATATAATAATAATAATGATAATAATGAAAATGATGATAATAATGTTGATAATGATAATGATAGTATATAAATGGCACTGAAAAATTATCAGCATCAATAAGTCACACAAATCACAAGTCATATGGTGATAGCGTTTTCATTTTGGGGGTGAATTATTCCTTTAATAAGCTTTTCTTGTGTTTAGTGTTTTTCAGAGCAGAGTAAACTACAGCACTGCAAAATAATGAGAGAAGTTAGAGCCTGTTTCAGCTCCACGTTCTGCTTCGCTGATAATTGCAGGAGACTTTTTTTCTACCTGTTTAAATTATCACCTCCATCTTGCTTTTTTTAGTCGGTTAATGAGATTTACACTTTTTACTCGGTGCGGTTTTCGACGACGTGAGAAAGTCGCACTTTAAGGTGTGCGTGCGTTTGTGAAGTCTCAGAGCAGAGAGCGTGATACGAAGCTCACGCAGGTCTTCACCCTGAGACCATCGGCTTCTCTTGCTTTGCTGAGACTGGAAGAGAATCCATTTTGTATTTCTTCCAGTAAAACTGACACCATCGTTACTGTTCGTGTCACTGTGCTGAGGAAGAGCTGAAATTAAGATGGTTTCCGACACGCACAGTAAGCGGTCGACCAGTCTCAACAGACTAAGCCATCTGTCCAATCGGAGCAGAGGAAGCTCTCAGAAAGGTGGGGTTTAGAGAGACCGGATCCTTGATCGAAGCGTTTCAGGCACTTTGAAAGAAAAGAGGTGATGCGGCAGTGTATATTATGAGAAAAGTGTTTTTTTGAACATGGATGCATGTAAACCGATTGTAGGAGAACTGCTAAACAAAATTAGGAAACTTTAAAATGGCACAATAGGGGCACTTTTAAAGGTGCCATCGAACATTTTTTACAAGATATAATATGTCTAAGGTGTCCTCTGAATGTGTCTGTTAAGTTCCAGCTCAAAATACCCCATAGATTTTTTTTTATTAATTTTTTTAGCTGCCTGTTTTGGGGCATCATTAACTATGCACCGATTCAGGCTGCGGCCCCTTTAATTCCTCAGGCTCCCTGCCCCCTGAGCTCGCGCTTGCCTTAAACAGCATAAACACAGTTCAAACAGCAAATATAACCCTCAGAATGGATCTTTACAAAGTGTTCGTCATGCAGCATGTCTAATCGCGTAAGTATGGTATTTATTTGGATGTTTACATTTGATTCTGAATGAGTTTGATAGTGCTCCGTAGCTAAAGCTAACATTACACACTGTTGGAGAGATTTATAAAGAATGAAGTTGTGTTTATGAATTATACAGACTGCAAGTGTTTAAAATGAAAATAGCGACGGCTCTTGTCTCCGTGAATACAGTAAGAAACGATGGTAACTTTAACCACATTTAACAGTACATTAGCAACATGCTAACGAAACATTTAGAAAGACAATTCACAAATATCACTAAAAATATCATGATATCATGGATCATGTCAGTTATTATTGCTCCATCTGCCGTTTTTCACTGTTGTTCTTGCTTGCTTACCTAGTCTGATGATTCAGCTGTGCACATCCAGACGTTCTGCCCTTGTGTAATGCCTTGAACATGAGCTGGCATATGCAAATATTGGGGGCGTACATATTAATGATCCCGACTGTTACGTAACAG
This sequence comes from Megalobrama amblycephala, assembly GCF_018812025.1. Taxonomy (NCBI): domain Eukaryota; kingdom Metazoa; phylum Chordata; class Actinopteri; order Cypriniformes; family Xenocyprididae; genus Megalobrama; species Megalobrama amblycephala. Next base: position 2,499,622 of record NC_063057.1, read on the forward strand.
TCGGTGTTATGTTGAGATTCGCCTGTTCTTCGGAGGTCTTTTAAACAAATGAGATTTATATAAGGAGGAGGAAACAATGGTGTTTGAGACTCACTGTATGTCATTTCCATGTACTGAACTCTTGTTATTCAACTATGCCAAGATAAATTCAATTTTTAATTCTAGGGCACCTTTAATTATTTGTGAAATTGAATTTTTGGACGTTCAGCTCCTCAAGAACGCTCTCATCATCATCGAGCCATAGATTCCCTTCACGTTTCAGACTGTGTTTTATGGCCATTGATTTGCCTCAATCAGCTGGACAATAAACTTCTCCAGAGTATTGTCAGTCGAGGAGATTGATGCATCTGCCTCATACGGCAGTTTCCCCACCTTGTCTTTTAATTTGCACAAAATCCCTTCTAAAATATGTTAAAGCATTATTGTGTCCATAAAGACTATCACGAGAGCTTTTACTAAGGTCAACGACCCAATTCTGTTGGTCTCGCTCTAATTGAGAATCACACAACCCTGATCTGTTTCAACTTCTGGTCGAAAAATTTCACACAGGCCTTGTTACGAGATCTAGACGCAGTCACTTTCACTACACGGTGACAAAACGACTGCAGCGTTTGGCCTGAAGTGCCCTCGTTTCTCATCATCACAGTGGAACCTCATTAATTTGTGCAGTCATTTTTGTCACCCTCCTCATATTTCCTCATTTTTGCGCCACACTGTTGATATATGAGGCTGGTGTGTGCCATAATAGCACTCGCTGTGCCGTATAAATTCTGACTAAAGCTTCAGACGCCCTCCAGTACTAAAACAGTTAAAGTCTCCCTGTGATGATAATCAAGTTTTTAATGTTGTTTATATATCTATGCGGTGTTTTTAATATGCTTTAAGACAAACCGTGTGCAAGTCAGCACCATTGTGGAGTATTTTCTCTTTAAAACTGCAGTGATCTAAAGACAGTTTCATAAAAACTACCTTGTAACCAATCACGTCAACATGTGGGCGGGCTTTAGCATATAATTAACTGACTGTGCAAGGGAAACTCGAGAAGCCAGGTTTTCCCAATATATTTTTCTGTTGATATGAAAAATCGGGTACATTTAGCATTAGAGTGGGTGTATGATGTATATTACGATGTTATGATGAACTTTCTCCGCTGACATTTTGATTTGTTCAAAGTGTTTCTAAGACGGTGTAAGTTGACCGAGTGGATCTCTGAGCTTGTGCCAGTGAGAACGAGGCGGGGCTAATTAGCATATTCATCGATCAGCGTATACGGAATGAAGCAAGGGTGTCGAGTTACATTCAAGCTATTTTAAGGCATGAAGAATTTAGATTTTTTTTTCCACAGGATTATTTTTTTTTTTAAATATGTCATTTTGGTGATCAAAGACGAGTTTTAAGGGATAAAATTATTGACTACAGGAGGACTTTAACTATGCAGTCATATTTGGGTTTTTCTTCACCTATATTTATGGCTACTTTATTTTATATACCTTTATATTTATATATATATATATATATATATATATATATATATATAATAAATAATATATATATATATATATATATATATATATATATATATATATATATATATATATATATATATATATATATATATATAAGATATATAAAATAAATATAATAATAAGAAATAAATATTTATATATAATTGTAACTTATGTTTTTTTTTCTATACAGATTATAAAATATTTAAAAAATATGTATTTTTAGATTTAATTGGTCCAGTAATTTTTAATACAATTTGTTTAAACAATCCTTTTTTTAATATTTAATATTAGACAATGTCCAACAGTGCACCAAAAAACATTTTCACCAAAATGTCATTTCCATGACGTGTCAAATTACGTATTATTATGCAAACAACATTTTAAACATTTTGGGATAAAATAGCTTTCTTTAGCCTTTTTTTTTTTTTTTTTTTTTGCTTTCTAGAATAATTTCATAGCTAGAATTGTATGCAACCTAAATACACACATAACATTGAGTAATATTTTCACACTTTTTTGCATAATTTGAAAGAATTATTACAACTTGATTAGAAAAACACAATAAAATAGTCAAATATAGTAGATATAGTAATTTAAAAAAATATACAAGTAATTTTCACACAGTACATTTTGAAATGTGGTTTTTTTTAACATAATAATTTTATGTAATTTTTATATTATTTCATTCTTTAAAAAATTTAATAATTCGATTTTTGTATTTTAAGACTGAAAGTCTGGGTTTGACTGGGAACTTCAGGCCCGTGAGGTGACGATGGATTTTGGGGGGAAACTTGGGTGTCTGTGTAATTAAACAGAAAATAATCTGTGCCATATGTTATTCAGTGTCATAATGGAGAATTCAGTATCTTGAGGCTAGCAATTCTGCTCCATTATAATTTATTCAGCAACACCTTCACTCCTTTCTCTTTTTATTATTTATTTATTTATTTATTTTTTGTTCTCTAACATTTCCCTGCTGGAAAATCCAGGTCAAATCAGCTGAAGGGGGTCAAGTTGGTCATCTGTTTTACCAGCGTACCTAAACAGGTCAACTTCGACCCCACAAATTTGGAGCAGTTAAAGAAACCATGTGAAGCCATCAGAATCTGGTTTTAGCTGGATTTCCCATTAATCTTCCTTTCATTGAGTTTCTGGTGAACTATAATTTGCTTCTGAGTTGTTTCAAACCCCAAATGATTATGCATTCAGTTCATTTTCTTTCCTTTTTCTGTTTTCTAGCCTGAATTGTGGGAAACTTGTCCATCCTGTTTTAAACAGGTAATGCTTTGCAGGGAGCTTTTTTTGTCATCTCTTCTCGTAAACCTCATCTGCTTCTTTTGAGCCGCGGAGCCTCCGTTCATCTCTGGTTGTTTTGCCATTCTGTCTCATTAATTCTGCTCAAACACTAACCCAAGGCACTATTTGAACTGGATTGCCTGATATCCTGCTATGCATCGCTAATGTAGAGATATGCAAGATTTATGTGTGCCGTCCGATTTGTCTTACCCACGTTGAATATGAAACATGAAACATCTCCTTGTGGGGAGCGGGCGGTCGCTCTCAGTCAGAAATGAATTATGTTGTCCTCCGCCGCTTCGGCAGGGGTCCTGTAATCCCACGCATCATGACGAGACGGAGCACTTTCGGTCTGTAAACAGTCCCGTCAAGCGCTGGACGGAGATGAAACACTCATTCGTCACAAGGCACAGCTTAACACGCACCGCCATGGGGCTTGACGTACACACGCCCCTGGTGGCCTCATGTTAGATTGAGAGTGATTCAGTTCTGCTATTTTTTGGCAGTAAGTGACAAGACTTTGATGGTTCAACTTTTTGTTTGCCGTCAGAAAAATATCACACCATTGGAAATAGCTCTAATATGTCTAGCACTTAACTGGGACAATGAGATAATATTGTTCTGAAAGCAACCAAGATGGGGAAAATTTAGCTGAATGTGTCCTAGAGGCCCGCTTCCCTCGTTCTGACATTGATTTCCAGAGCTAAGATGCCCAAAAAAAATATTCCAGAATGCTGCTTTACCTGTAACATCTGAGATACAAAGTAGGACGGCAATTGAGGCTTTCAGATCAGGGTTATTATCGTTAACGAAAACAACTAAAATGAAAATGAGAAATGTTGCTTTGGCAACCAGCTGAAATAAAATAAGCTTAAGTACTAAAATAACTAAATACTAAATGAAATAAAGCTCTAAACTATATAGACATTTAAAACGGAAACTAATAAAAATGATTAAAAAAATTACTAAAACTTTAGCTAAAAATTATGGAAGCTTGTTTCTGCCATAAAATAAAAAATAAAAAAGTTAATTTTTGACTTTTTTCTCAGAATTACATGTTATAAAGTCAGAATTGCGAGTTATAAAGTCAGAATTGCGAGTTAAAAAGTCAGAATTGCGAGTTAAAAAGTCAGAATTGAGAGTTGTAAAGTCAGAATTGCGATATATATATATATATATATATATATATATATATATAGTCAGAATTGAGATATAAAGTCAGAATTGCGAGATATAAAGTCAGAATTGCGAGGGATAAAGTCAGAATTGCGAGAGATAAGGTCAGAATTGTGAGAGATAAAGTCGGAATTGCGAGTTAAAAAGTCGGAATTGCGAGTTAAAAAGTCGGAATTGCGAGTTAAAAAGACGGAATTGCGAGAGAAAGTCAGAATTGCGAGTTATAAAGTCAGAATTGGGATATAAAGTCAGAATTGCGAGGGATAAAGTCAGAATTGCGAGAGATAAGGTCAGAATTGTGAGAGATAAAGTCGGAATTGCGAGTTAAAAAGTCGGAATTGCGAGTTAAAAAGACGGAATTGCGAGAGAAAGTCAGAATTGCGAGTTATAAAGTCAGAATTGGGATATAAAGTCAGAATTGCGAGATATAAAGTCAGAATTGCGAGTTAAAAAGTCAGAATTGCGAGTTGTAAAGTCAGAATTGCGATTATATATAGTCAGAATTGAGATATAAAGTCAGAATTGCGAGTTAAAAAGTCAGCATTGCGAGTTGTAAAGTCAGAATTGCGAGAGATAAGGTCAGAATTGCGAGATATAAAGTCGGAATTGCGAGTTAAAAAGTCAGAATTGCGAGAGAAAGTCAGAATTGCGAGTTAAAAAGTCAGAATTGCGAGAGAAAGTCAGAATTGCGAGTTAAAAAGTCAGAATTGCGAGATATAAAGTCGGAATTGCGAGTTAAAAAGTCAGAATTGCGAGAGAAAGTCAGAATTGCGAGTTATAAAGTCAGAATTGCAAGATATAAAGTCGGAATTGCGAGTTAAAAAGTCGGAATTGCGAGTTAAAAAGTCACAATTGCGAGTTTAAAAGTCACAATTGCGAGTTAAAAAGTCAGAATTGCGAGAGAAAGTCAGAATTGCGAGTTATAAAGTCAGAATTGCAAGATATAAAGTCGGAATTGCGAGTTAAAAAGTCAGAATTGCGAGTTAAAAAGTCACAATTGCGAGTTAAAAAGTCACAATTGCGAGTTAAAAAGTCAGAATTGCGAGAGAAAGTCAGAATTGCGAGTTATAAAGTCAGAATTGCAAGATATAAAGTCGGAATTGCGAGTTAAAAAGTCACAATTGCGAGTTAAGTCAGAATTGTGAGATATAAACTTGCAATTCGGAGAAAATTAAGACGTAATTGCGAGTTTATATCATACATTTCTGACTTTATAACTTGCAATTGTGAGAAATAAGTCAGAATTGTGACTGTCTCGCAACTCTGACTTTATAACTTGAAATAGCGAGTTTAAATCATACAATTCTGACTTTAAAATCGTGCAATTCTGAGAAAAAAAAAGTCAAAATTGCGAGATAAAGTTGCAATTACCTTTTGTAATTTAGTGGCGGAAACAAGCTTCCATTTAAAAAAACAAAACAAAAAACAAAAAAAAAATAGAATGAAAACCGAAAATATAAAAATAAAATCTAATTCAAAATATTTAAAAAAACTATAATAGTATTATCAATACTATTGACATCACAAATCCCTCTTATTTTTCAACCAATCCCCTTGAATGACCATATACAGACATTTTTCATCTAATCTTTTCCAGTCAATTCCTGATAGATAAAATCTGGTCCCACCCACATTTTTCTTGTTAAATGTCCCATTTTACTTAGAAATACAAGCATCATTTCTTGATGACTTAAAAAAAAAAAAAAAAAAAGCTAGATGTTTCAGGCTTATTTAATCTAATAAGACACATGCAGACAATCTGACACAAGTTTCATGATATTTTCTTAATGTCGTTCAAGGTTGTCGAGTTTAACCCTCTCAAATGATGCTGCCGTGAAGGGAAAGGGTGAGTTAAAGGCCATGAGAGAGAAATGGTGGCAGACAGAGAGTTTTAAAGGCTAGCATGACTCACGCATTTTAGCTGGTGACCTCCAGTCTGTACCGGTGCCCAGCCAACCCACAAACCCATCTGAACGTCCCCTCCGTCAATTATCTCTGGATTCAGCGCGGTTTAGCTGGGTGACATCGGGCTAATTTCACACTCACTGCCACTCTTCCTCTGAAGACGCCGTCAGATGTCAACTGAGTGATGGCCGCCAGCGTGGCCACTAAAGCTCATTATTTGAGAAGAGATTAATTAATGAACGCTAATAGCCGTGTTGAATGCTCAATTTAATTTGAGATCAGCGGCCTGGAAGGTCGTACTCGAATCTGTGTACTATCCTGACCCAGGACGGCAGTGTAATGTGTTTATTTTTCATCTCTCTGTGTGGTGCTGGTGTGTGCATGACTGCATCTCACAATGTGTTTGTTTCCAACACAAAATCAGTTGCTTGTGTCAAAATACGGGCACCCATGCAAATGTTATGTGGTAAAGAAATAGTTCAGCAAAAAAGGAATGAATGAACAAATAAATAAATCCATCATTTGCTCACCCTCAATTTGTTCCAAATCTTTATAACTTTCTTTTTTTCTGTCGGAAATGTTTTGCAGAATGCTCTTGTCGATTTTTCCATGCAATTATGATAAGTGCAGCTTCGAAAAGCACCTTAAATCACCATAAAAGCAGTCCATACAACTTGTGCACGTCACTTACTGCCATCATGTGAAAGATTTGTGTGAAAAAATACCTAAATTTGTTTTAGGTCTTATTTTTTTTTCTTTTTTAAAATTAAGAAATATCTAAAAACCCTTGAAACACTGAGCAACACTGAGATATCAAGACTTGTTTTCATAGATTGTTTTTTAAATATTGAGTGCATTTTGTCTAACTGCACTAGTAGATTATTTCACTAGTTTTTGTATAAACAATTTAAAAATAAGTGCAAAAATCTGCCAATGCATTAAGACAAAATACGCCTATTTCAACTGATATGTCAGTGTTGCTTCTCAAGTAAATTTATCTGGTTTAAAGGGTTTATATATATATATATATATATATATATATATATATATATATATATATATATATATATATATATATATATATATGTATATGTATATATGTATATATGTATATGTATATATGTATATATGTGTATGTGTGTGTGTATATATATATATAAGCACACAGTAGCACCATAGGCCATAATATACTCACAGCGAAGTTGTTTTTTGTTTAGGCATAAAAAGAAGTTTGAAATATGCAATCAGTGATATACTCTTAACGGACATCCCAATGTTCACAGCGCTGAGAGCGAGAATTTAGATGAATATGTAAACGTGCTGTGAACTTTCCTCTCAATAACAAAATAAACATCAAAAATGAGAAAACAGCAGTTAAGAAAGCATCTGATCATAATGATGTGCATGTTTGCACCAGCTCTGCAATTCGACACTTTAGTCAAAAAAGTCACGTTTATTTATATAGCACTTTATCCAATAGATTGTTTTAAACCAAACAGCTTTACAGAATTAAACATAAAAAACAGTGTCTCTTTCGATTAGAATTACAACTTCAATTTCTACTATAATGCAGCTTTCCAATGTTCGTTTTCACTCGCGGATGTCCAACAGAGGAAATTAACCAGAGAAGATTTCCATGTCAAAGAGGGCAGAGCCCCAGAGCCACACCTACTTATTACATCATCGCCACGGACCAATAGTAGTTCGAAGTTTCCGGAAAGTTCACTTTGACAAGCTGTTTCGAACTCCCGAAACATACTTTGCTTTCCCCTGATTTTGTTCGAAATGACGTCACATCACTTTCTTCGATTTCACTTTGAAGTATATCAGAGCTTTAAAAGTAGTCCATACAACTTGTGCATCTAAATTATAGTCTCAAATTGTTTAGTCTTTTGTACAAGTTAATTTTGCTTGAGGAGCAACACTATAAGATAAGATATCAAGACTTGTTTTCATACACTGTATATTGAATAAGTGTGTATTTTGTCTTAATGCACCGGCAGATTGTTTTTAGTGGTGAACATGTTAAAAATAAGTCAAAATCTGTCTGTATATTAAGGCAAAATACACTTACATTCAGTTATATTTCAGAGTTGCTTCTAAAGTAAATGTGTCTTGCTTAAATTATTTCTATGTATTCTATGTATGTAAGTATAGATAGGATATAGATAGTATAAATAGTGCTTATAGATAGTATAAATCATGCTTAAATGATTTCTATGACTCGTTCACAAATTCAAGTTTCTCATGAGGGAACTAGGACGAGGTTTTCAGTGAATGGCTACTTCGGTTTATGTCTGTTCTTCATTCAGAACTATTGTATGACTTGAACCAAACGGGCCACTTCTGTGGTGCTTTTTTGACATTTTGGAGCTTGACGGCCTCAGTTTTCATTCTCTTTCATTATATTGGGAAAATATAAATAGTCATGCACATTTTGAATGACATGAGGGTGAGTAAATGATGACACAGTTGTCATTTTTGGGTGAACTATCCTTTTAAATGCATGAACAATATTTAAGCTCCTGATGCAGTTTTTCAGCAGTGCATGTGGGAGACTCTCTCTGTTTAACCGGTGCTAATATTCGGCCTTTTTCTGACAAGAAAGTGTTTTCCTTTTGCGAGGTGACCCAGAAGCCAGAAAGCTTTATTTTTTACCCTGGTGTTCTCTCCTTTCCTTTGCTCCAGATAGCAGCGCTATCTCTAGACGTCGTCGCTCTACCGTAGCGTCTGAATATAGGCCAACCCTACGGGACAATGACTCTCCGATCCGGCTCCCAATTCAGCATCCGTGTGTCATGGGATTTCATGGGTTTATGGCCATATTTATTGTGTTTTCTCTCCACTTTCGTTAAATAAGGCGGTGGTCTGGAGTGGCGTTCGGTTTACAGCCTTGATTTTTCTGCCGTTCGGTTTGCTTTTGCCCTTCAGCTTGACTAGGTCATAAACTGTGGATGCGGTATGTCAGACCCGGAGCTGGCAGGCCATTTAAGGTTGTCAATTGTGTGGGAGTAGATCAGCGGAGACGTGGAGTGAGTAATTGCTTTGATGCATGGGGCCTGTCTCCTCTATTTTTCCCTTTCCTCTCTGTCTGTCTCAATGCTGTAGTGCTCTGGCTTATTAAAACAGCAGTTTAGAGCATAAACTCCTTTAGAGTTTCGCAGAAGAAGCTCAAGAACTTTCCTCCCTCGTCTACACAGCAATCGCTCTGCATTCACCGAGTTTTTCTGGTTATTTTAAACCTGATGTCAGGTGTGTGCTGTCGATTACCATGAGCAGTCTTCATTAGTGGGTTCAAATGAATTGGTAAAGACTTTTGCATTGATATGGTTCTTATGGATGGCTTGTATGCATTTGAAAAATATTAAACCTATTAAACCATTCAAGCATGATAAGATGCAAAAAAAAACTGTGCATGCACACAGAAAGCTACTTCAGGCAGCAGTTCTCTTTTGCGCTTGAACGGACAAAAACACACACAATTATGCCAAAATGCCTGCTTTGTCGAGTATCCTTGTAAGCACAGTCTTAAATGAGTTAAAGTCTTAAAGAGCTGAGGACATCGGATGTGTCAGATCCGTGTCATGTGCGCAGATCTTAAAGTGACAGCAGCCTAATAAACTGCGGCTGTGATGTCTGTCATTATTAAGCATTGCTAATCAAAGAGAAAATCACTCACTGCTCTTGATTGAATAATTTTTGTAGCTTTAATAAGGATTAATCTATATTTAATTTATAATTTCTGCAGTGAAGACTGTAAATTGTTTGATAACTTTGAGTTTCTGTATATTTCCTGCCTATACTGTCTTTATGTTGTTTCTACATTAATTAGTGAAATTAAATGTTAAATGTGAAATTATTACAATATGAAAATATATTAAATACTATTATGTTAGGTAGGTACAATGATAGTTGTGATTAATCGCAATTAATTACACAAAAAAATGTGTGATTAATTAGTTACGGTGTTTTAACATTATTATTATTTAAGCACATTCAGTCATAGTCTCATTACCGTAATGCAAAAAAAAAAGTATATTTTATTTTATTTTATTTTATTTTATTTTATTTTATTTTATTTTATTTTACATATCTTTGAATCAGGAAACTTCAGATTCTCCAAAGCTGAATTAAATTTCATATTTAAAATCACCAATGAAATCTGACTACAACTATCTCATAAATTGTTTCTAAACACTCAAATCATGACAAAAATTATGATGATTTAACATTATTTTCATGACATGCAAGCACATTTGGTCATAGTCTCATAATGTGCAAAAAAAAAATATATATATATTTTTATTTTATTTATTCAAAGATATATATCTTTGGATGGGGAAAATTCTCTGAAGCTGAATTAAATTTCATATTTAAAATCACCAATGAAATCTGACTACAAGTGTCTCATAAATTTTGTTTCTAAACACTCAAATCATGACAAAAATACACATCTAAGCTTCTAAAGGCAGCTGCATTGAGGCAATGACTTTACCATTTGGCGAATGGCTCTTTTATTTAGAAGGCAGGACTTATTCTACCATATATTTTATGTAGGGTTGATGGTGCATTTCTCTTTTGCTTCCGTTGTGAGTTATTTTCTGTAAAAGCATTTGAACACATAATTGTCTGTGGTAATTGACAGCATGCAGTAGATACAATAAACAACCCAGAAAATTCCTACAGGTCTGAAGATTCATTTGTGATGTTCCTCCTCTTTTCTTCCCCTGCATTTCTCTCTCTCTCCCTCTTTCCTCTCCTCCTCATCCAGACCAGCGACCAAAGCACCAGCGGCCGAGAAGAAAGAACGTCCAACCAGCACCATGAGTGAAGCGTCGAACTACACAGGAGGCTCAGACTACACCACACATCCCAGCAGTCCCACAACCAGAGTGAGTCACTGACCTTGGCCTAGTTCCAGCGTGACAGATTGGACTGTCCCATCATGCATCAATAGCATCTTGCACAATTATTGTCCTCATTACTGGACATTTGCTTCATTGTCTATGCTTGAGTTGATATAGAGTGTCATAAAAATGCAATAATGGGTTAGGATGGGCAACTAGCTAATTAAGGTCAACTAGTTTAAGCATTGAGTAAATTTGATTCACATCTTGTGTTTCCATCCTGCATTTTTAATGCATAAAAATATATGGATGGAAACTAAAACCTCATTATTCAAGTCTTTCAAAAAACTAGTCATTCAGGCAACCCACCATATCCCTGAACTCTTTATAACATAAAAACAACATAAACAATTAATGAATGGCTGTGGCTCGGAGTATTTCTCTAATAAATAAATTAATATGCATACAGTACATGCATACAAATAGATAAACACATGCATTCACAAGGCTGATTATGGTAGTTTTTATGTCAGGAAGGACACGATTATAGTAAGATTATGAAATGAGACTCTTTATTCTGATGATTTATTATCATTGGAGGGGTCAGTGGGCCTGAACAATCGATCCAGAGATCAGTGACTTGGTGGTCTGTATGATTGTATCTAATTAGAGTAAGATGAATGACAGATAAACCATTTTGGCTTCTGTTAAGCAGCTTTTTAACTATCTGAGGGTTCGTAAGTGCGGATGGTTCATAATGCATGCTTCGCATGTGTTTTCTGAGTTGCACTAAACGACTTCACTTGTAAGTTGTAATTATTTACAACTCGATTGCTGAATAATGTATACGGGCAAGCTTGAGCCCTCGGAAGTGTCATTTCTCTCCTCTTGCGCTGTTTGCAGCCATCCAGGTCTTCAAAGAAAGTCCACAACTTTGGGAAGAGGTCCAACTCTATCAAGAGGAACCCCAATGCTCCGGTGGTGAAAAACGGATGGCTTTACAAGCAGGTGTGTGACTCCAGCACTCTTAAAAAAAAACATTAATACTTCTTACATACACTTCTTATATATAAAATACAGCATCACAATTTATTTTTCCATTATCACATTATTTTCATGACTTTTAAGCACATCCAGTCATAGTCTCATTACCGTAATGCAAAAATGCAATTTATTTTTTTATTCTATTTTTTTTTATTTATTTTTTTATTATTTATAAAATTTAATTATATTTATGTATTAATCTAATTTAGTTTTGCATTACGGTAATGAGATGCTTTTCCATGGTACTCTAATGCCATCTAATAATGAAAATTACAAGGTATTTTTGCATTCTAGCATTATTTTCATGACTGTATTGCAAAAAAAAGAAAAAAGTATCAGTGAAATATAATTTATTAAATGTAGTTATATTTATGCAAAAGTTTAATTTTGTTTTGCATTATGGTAATGATATGCATTACCATGGTACTCTAATGTGCTTAAAAAAAATAATTATTCCATCCACAGTACATGTCCATCAAGTGCATGCCGAGATGAAAGTTATCAGTAGAACTGTTTTGATGGTTATTTTGTTGCTGATGGTCAGGTTTTCTCAGTTTTGGCTACACTTAAAAGCTTCACAAGTTTCAATGCAGTACATATACGACTCCACAAGCACATTTGTGCTTTTGCATCATATTTTTCAAAAACTCTTCTCATAAAAGGCAGAGTGAAATAAACACATAAAGCGTTACAGCCGCATCAGTAACTTCATGTCGTCTTTGTGTGTGTGATCGCTGCGCCAGCGTTCCTTTGAAAGCAGCGTGTTTCCACGAAAAACACGACTTCAGAGGTGGTCTCTCCCCTTCCCCAAACACCCTCCATCAAAGCTGCTCCTGCAGCACAAGCAAAATCTTCAGGCTTTGTTGTCGAAATTAAAATTTACATGCTTACACGGTGCAAACATTAACACAACAAACAGTAAAACACGAGGGAGGAATATGAATATGATTCATGCCTCAAATAAAACAAGTCGCCTTAAAAAAGAGATGAGTTTCCGCTCTGGAGAACAGCAGCAGTTTAACTCAACAAAATGAGACCGAAGCAGAGATATTTGCCACTGTCTGAGGAAAATAAGCATGCATTGGGCTCTCCATGATGCACTGTGATTGGTTGGCTGCTTTGATTGACGGTTGTTGTGCTGCTGCTGGACTTTTGCAGGACAGTACCGGGATGAAGATGTGGAAGAAGAGATGGTTCGTGCTGTGTGACATGTGCCTCTTCTACTACAGAGGTGAGTCGAGCGTATTTGTTTACAAACTGATTTTTGCAGAGGAATTAATGCCCAAACGTCAGAATTGCGAGTTTTAAAGTCAAAATTGTGAGATATAAAGTCAGAATTGTGAGATATAAAGTCAGAATTTGCGAGTTATAAAGTCAGAATTGTGAGATATAAAGTCAGAATTGCGAGATATAAAGTCAGAATTGTGAGATATAAAGTCAGAATTGCGAGATATAAAGTCAGAATTGTGAGATATAAAGTCAGAATTGTGAGATATAAAGTCAGAATTGTGAGATATAAAGTCAGAATTGCGAGATATAAAGTCAGAATTGTGAGATATAAAGTCAGAATTGTGAGATATAAAGTCAGAATTGCGAGATATAAAGTCAGAATTGTGAGATATAAAGTCAGAATTGTGAGATATAAAGTCAGAATTGCGAGATATAAAGTCAGAATTGCGAGATATAAAGTCAGAATTGTGAGATATAAAGTCAGAATTGTGAGATATAAAGTCAGAATTGCATGATATAAAGTCAGAATTGTGAGTTATAAAGTCAGAATTGCATGATATAAAGTCAGAATTGTGAGATATAAAGTCAGAATTGTGAGATATAAAGTCAGAATTGTGAGATATAACCCTCTGGAGTCTGACATGCCCTGACATTTGTGCTTTTTTCAGTTGTTCATAAACATATTAATGACACAAGTGTCATTACACTGTATTCAGCACAAACTAGGCTACCATAATATGTGAGGAACATGTGTGTACATGTTTGTGTTTTTGAAGGAATAACGTTTATGCGTGGTTACTGAAAAAACAAAAAACTTAAGTCACTGATATAAGGCCAATAAAAGTATATTAAATCTGTGTTCACAAGACTTTTGGGTATTGAAGGTTGTAGACTAGAGTTTTTGCTTCAAAATTATGTAAAAATTATGCTGACTACTCTTTCATTTATAACAATATACTGATTTAGTTTTTGTAAGACACTTTTTGCCAAGAAACACGGTATGCGAGGAGGCGTGAATCTCCATGAATAATGGCTCATTCTCACCTGTGAAGACAAAAGAATTGAATAGTAATGACCTGAAAAGACTTGCATATTAATGAGGCATTTCAGTCAGGTAGGCTGTGAAAAAAAACTTCTGTGATGTCTCAAGCTCATCATGGTATATGAAACATACAGAAAAATTTTATTACAATATAAAATAATGGTTTTATATTATACTTTAAAATATAATGTATTTCTGTGATGCAAAGAGTCTGAATATAGGCTTTTAGTTTAAAAGCATGCACATTTGGAGAAATATAGGATTCTCATATGTTTATGTCAATTTTCTATACAGAGGAGTTATTTTTTATTTAATATTCATTGTTATCTCTATGAGCGCTGGTGTTTGCAATTCATACTGCAGCCGGAGGGCGCTCTGTGCATTTTAGTCCACAAATTCACCTAAGAAGAAGACGATATTCCATGAATGGTGTTTACCAATTCATACTACAGCCGGAGGGCGCTAAAGAAACAAAAACTCACTTAAAACTTATCAATAGAAGAAAACAAACAGGAATTTACTGAATGTCTTCCAGAGATCGCTAACCATGGCTTTTTCATCCAGATAAACAATTTTCAAGGCAATAAATACACGATTGAGATGATGAATGCATGTGTTGTCTCTGAATTTGCCTGTGAATAGCGCTGGCTCCGTGGGCGTGGCCGCATTAGTGGGTAATGAGCTGAATCACGGACTTCTCACATGGCTCTCTTTTCATACAGATTACATAAACACAGAATGTTTGTTTTCGATTTGACTTGCACGATTTAAAACCTGACATTTCAACGTTTTGTTAGACATAAGTATGAATTTTTTGTGATTAGTATTCACTAAGTTACAGTTCATTTTCTGAGAACTATCAGATTGGACTTCGTTCAGAGGGAGATGAGAGATCACGCATCATGTTAGTTTTCTTTATTTTACAAAAAGCACAACATTTTGTTTTTACTCTGAGTGTATACAAATAAAAGGAGATATTCTATAGTTTCAATTGATGTATTACTTATGTTTCTATGACAAAAAATGACAGAGTATTTTAAGTCTGTTTTGCTGCAATGTGAAAAAAAACCTGCAAAACGCGCCGGCGCGTTTTTAGACCTCAGAGTGATAAAGTCAGAATTGCGAGATATAAAGTCAGAATTGTGAGATATAAAGTCAGAATTGTGAGATATAAAGTCAGAATTGTGAGATATAAAGTCAGAATTGTGAGATATAAAGTCAGAATTGTGAGATATAAAGTCAGAATTGTGAGTTTTAAAGTCAGAATTGTGAGTTATAAAGTCAGAATTGTGAGTTATAAAGTCAGAATTGCATGATATAAAGTCAGAATTGTGAGATATAAAGTCAGAATTGTGATATAAAGTCAGAATTGCATGATATAAAGTCAGAATTGTGAGTTATAAAGTCAGAATTGTGAGATATAAAGTCAGAATTGTGAGATATAAAGTCAGAATTGTGAGATATAAAGTCAGAATTGTGAGTTTTAAAGTCAGAATTGTGAGTTATAAAGTCAGAATTGTGAGTTATAAAGTCAGAATTGCATGATATAAAGTCAGAATTGCATGATATAAAGTCAGAATTGTGAGTTATAAAGTCAGAATTGTGAGTTTTAAAGTCAGAATTGTGAGTTTTAAAGTCAGAATTGTGAGATATAAAGTCAGAATTGTGAGTTTTAAAGTCAGAATTGCGAGATATAAAGTCAGAATTGTGAGTTTTAAAGTCAGAATTGCGAGATATAAAGTCAGAATTGTGAGTTTTAAAGTCAGAATTGTGAGTTTTAAAGTCAGAATTGCGAGATATAAAGTCAGAATTGCGAGATATAAAGTCAGAATTGTGAGATATAAAGTCAGAATTGTGAGTTTTAAAGTCAGAATTGCGAGATATAAAGTCAGAATTGCGAGATATAAAGTCAGAATTGTGAGTTATAAAGTCAGAATTGTGAGTTATAAAGTCCGAATTTGCGAGTTATAAAGTCAGAATTGCGAGATATAAAGTCAGAATTGTGGGATATAAAGTCAGAATTGTGAGATATAAAGTCAGAATTGGGAGATATAAAGTCAGAATTGCGAGATATAAAGTCAGAATTGTGAGTTTTAAAGTCAGAATTGCGAGTTGTAAAGTCAGAATTTGCGAGTTATAAAGTCAGAATTGCGAGATATAAAGTCAGAATTGTGAGATATAAAGTCAGAATTGTGAGTTATAAAGTCCGAATTTGCGAGTTATAAAGTCAGAATTGCGAGATATAAAGTCAGAATTGTGAGATATAAAGTCAGAATTGGGAGATATAAAGTCAGAATTGCGAGATATAAAGTCAGAATTGTGGGATATAAAGTCAGAATTGTGAGATATAAAGTCAGAATTGGGAGATATAAAGTCAGAATTGCGAGATATAAAGTCAGAATTGTGAGTTTTAAAGTCAGAATTGCGAGTTGTAAAGTCCGAATTTGCGAGTTATAAAGTCAGAATTGCGAGATATAAAGTCAGAATTGTGAGATATAAAGTCAGAATTGCGAGATATAAAGTCAGAATTATGAGTTTTAAAGTCAGAATTGTGAGATATAAAGTCAGAATTGTGAGTTATAAAGTCAGAATTTGTGAGTTATAAAGTCAGAATTGCATGATATAAAGTCAGAATTGCGAGATATAAAGTCAGAATTGCGAGATATAAAGTCAGAATTGTGAGTTTTAAAGTCAGAATTGTGAGATATAAAGTCAGAATTGTGAGTTATAAAGTCAGAATTTGTGAGTTATAAAGTCAGAATTGTGAGTTATAAAGTCCGAATTTGCGAGTTATAAAGTAAGAATTGCGAGATATAAAGTCATAATTGTGAGATATAAAGTCAGAATTGTGAGATATAAAGTCAGAATTGCGAGATATAAAGTCAGACTTGTGAGTTTTAAAGTCAGAATTGTGAGTTATAAAGTCCGAATTTGCGAGTTATAAAGTAAGAATTGCGAGATATAAAGTCATAATTGTGAGATATAAAGTCAGAATTGTGAGATATAAAGTCAGAATTGCGAGATATAAAGTCAGACTTGTGAGTTTTAAAGTCAGAATTGCGAGATATAAAGTCAGAATTGTGAGTTATAAAGTCAGAATTTGTGAGTTATAAAGTCAGAATTGTGAGTTATAAAGTCCGAATTTGCGAGTTATAAAGTAAGAATTGCGAGATATAAAGTCATAATTGTGAGATATAAAGTCAGAATTGTGAGATATAAAGTCAGAATTGCGAGATATAAAGTCAGAATTGTGAGTTTTAAAGTCAGAATTGTGAGTTATAAAGTCCGAATTTGCGAGTTATAAAGTAAGAATTGCGAGATATAAAGTCATAATTGTGAGATATAAAGTCAGAATTGTGAGATATAAAGTCAGAATTGCGAGATATAAAGTCAGACTTGTGAGTTTTAAAGTCAGAATTGCGAGATATAAAGTCAGAATTGTGAGTTATAAAGTCAGAATTGTGAGATATAAAGTCAGAATTGTGAGTTTTAAAGTCAGAATTGCGAGATATAAAGTCAGAATTGTGAGATATAAAGTCAGAATTGTGAGTTTTAAAGTCAGAATTGCGAGATATAAAGTCAGAATTGCGAGATATAAAGTCAGAATTGTGAGATATAAAGTCAGAATTGTGAGTTTTAAAGTCAGAATTGTGAGATATAAAGTCAGAATTGCGAGATATAAAGTCAGAATTGTGAGTTTTAAAGTCAGAATTGTGAGATATAAAGTCAGAATTGCGAGTTATAAAGTCAGAATTGTGAGTTTTAAAGTCAGAATTGTGAGATATAAAGTCAGAATTGCAAGATATAAAGTCAGAATTGTGAGTTATAAAGTCAGAATTGTGAGATATAAAGTCAGAATTGTGAGTTTTAAAGTCAGAATTGTGAGTTTTAAAGTCAGAATTGCATGATATAAAGTTAGAATTGCGATTTTATAATCAGTTTTGAGTTTATATCTCACAATTCTGACTTTACAACTCACAATTGCAACTTACAGTTCTGAGAAAAAAGGTCAGAATTGCATGATAAAAACTCGCAATTGCAAGAAAAAAAAGTCAGAATTGTAAGATATAAAGTTGTACCACACAATTCTGACTTTATAACTCGCAATTCTGACCTCCACAAAGGACTCAAAAGAACTGTGAACTGAATCATTAGTGAATCAAAATCATCATGTAGATTCAGAATCATTAAATTGCGAATCATTTCCCTGTTACTGCTCACATAAAGTTGCGAAAGTTCTGGAAGATCTCATTATGGTAAGTAGTGTTGTCACGATACTGGAATATTAACAAGATATAAACAATTGCATCTTATAAAGTCAGAAATGCAAGATATAAACTTGCAGTTGCGTGATATAAAGTCAAAATTGCGTGTTGATATCTCGCAATATCAGTTTTTTTGATCCCTTTTGTGGTTCAGTAATTTAAGTGTATAGTCAAATATTCTATTTAATAAGCTCTCATATACAGCGAGGATGGAAGAAAGACAATACAGTTTGAGCCCAAAGGTGTCTCTGCTGCATGCTGAAGTCTCCTGAGGACACGCTCTCAGATCTCCATAAATTGTGCAATTAACCAGTCCAGCAGTGCAATCAGATCGCTCTTTCATGGCCGAGCCCATGAGGGCCGCGGCTGTTTATTGGCTGACAGAGAAGACAGAGGAGTATTCGAAGCGCGCAGCAGACGTGCTCAGACTGCACAGAGCTCTCTGTCTGTTCATATCATCCGTCTTTCTGCGAGTCCGTATCGGCGGGTCAGATTAAATGTTGCTCTAGAAGACCGGTGTGGGTGTCATTGATGAAGTACAGATTGGCCCTGACCGATCACTGGCCCTGTGAACAGAGGAGGGCAGGATCACTGACGCCTCCTGTCTGTGCGAGCTGGTACTGCACACACTCATGATGCACTAGTTAACTGGTTTTGGTCTTTTGCCAAGGAAAAATCCCTATGTTATGGAAGACATGTGATACATAATCACACATAGAGTCTCTACAGATATTTTTTACTTTTGATTTTCACTGGTTGTGCTGTGAAATGTCAAATTATTTTAAAAAGGGGCATGTGTGTTAAAATCAACATGAAATAATAAATATCACTGATCTTATTTTTAGCATTATTCATCTGTGCACTTTATACAAAGAACGTTGTAAGAATGATCAAATTTGGCCATTAACAAATAAATAAATAAATAAATATATATATAAAATTCTACATTCTTCCATTGTCAATTTATGATATAGAAAAACAAAATATAAGCAGAGGTGTTGAATAATACGAAATTTATGAATGTCAGCTAGGTTGTTATATTTTACAAAAATTAAAAATGAAATGGATTCATAAATATTTAGAACAATTTGAGAGTGAGTAAACAATTTTCAATTTTGGGTGAACTATCCCTTTAAATCTCAGAACACACCAAGCCGATAGTCAGCCATTGGGCAGTTTTTGTGCGTTGGCCGACTAAGTTTTTTCAGTGTGTTCCCCACCGTCGGCTGATGTTGGTTCTTACTGGCTTTTTATCGGCCGATTCGATTGAATCTGCGTCAAGCCATCGGAGAGAGAGAGAGAGAACTCACTGCAAAAAATGCTGTTCTTACTTAGAATTTTTGTCTTGTTTCCATTCCAAATATCTAAAAATTCTTAGATCAAGAAGCATTTTCTTGACAAGTAAAAATTATTTTCTTGTTTTTAGGAAAAATAAGTCAAAATTAAGTGAGTTTTTCCTTAAAGGTCCCATTTTTCATGGTTTTTTGAAGCTTTGATTGTGTTTATAGTGTGCAATATAACATGTGTTCATGTTTCGCGTGTAAAAAAACACAGTATTTTTCACATAATTTACTTATCTGTATACCGCTGTTTCCACTGTCATAAAAACGGACTGATGACTTCCTTGTTCTATGAAGTCCCTCCTTCAGAAATACGGACTGCGGGATGAAAATAACAGCGTTTCGACGACATGGCGACAAACACACTCTACAAACGCAACTCTTGTGTATTCCTGTGGGCGGAGGTTAGTCAAAAAACTGTTTTAGTGACGTCATTAAAGAAGGAAGTAGAGGGATGTAGTCCAAACTGGCCGTTCGATGTAGGCGACTTCTGTTAAATAAAATATCTCGCTTGGCATTGAACTTTGAACTTTAAAATTTTACATATTTTATTTATACTCTAACAAAAACATTACACACTAACTAAAGTTTGAAACATGGGATCACGAAGAACGGGACCTTTAAAACTAGCAAAATAATCTGCCAGTGGGGTAAGTAAAATAATCTTAATCCAAACTGAAAACAAGATTATATATCTTATTTTTGGTTTGATATAAGATTATTTTACTTACCCCACTGGCAGATTATTTTGTTTGTTTTAAGGAAAAACTCACTTAATTTTGACTTAAAATGCTTCTTGCTTTAAGAACTTTAAGATATTTTGACTAGAAACAAGACAAAAACTCTAAGTAAGAACAGCATTTTTTGGCTGTTCAGTGTAGCAAATGAGTCAGTTCACGAGAATATGAGCAAAAGTGATGAAAGTAAGCAAATAAGTCATGACAGCACAGACAAAAGGTTGTTCTAATTTTGCGTCATTTTACCTGAGCATTCAATGCACGAATAACATGAGCGGAGTGGAATACAGAACGTGATCGTGGTTTGTATACATGCAGTCTTAGTTTCACTTTCCCTTTTTGAATGATGAATATAGACAAATATATCTGCTTAAATAGACAGTTATCTCCTTAATACGCAGGCGCAGAACGTGCATGCTATTTGACAGTCGGCGGAAATTCTTTCGGTGTGTTTAAGCACATATTTTTTCCCCTACACAGCCAACGCGAGGTGACAACACCGTCGGCTTTCGTTGCCGCTAGTTCTTTGAGGTCGAGTTGGTGTATCCTGGCCTTAAGGAACCAGAATTGTTCTTTACCACTCCAATTCTATACTGACTGCAGTTCAAATTCTGTAGTTAAATCTGTGGAATTGACTGTGGAAATCTGCATTGGCTGAGATTTTGAACAGAATTGTTTGAGTTGTGTAATTCTATATCCGGCACTGAACTTACTCTGGGCTTTGATTTTTATTTATTTATTTTGTTGGGTGTATCAGTATGTGGTTTCCCTGAAGCTGCCACACTGAGTCTGATCTTGACGAGAGAATTGAAAATCTCTCTGTGTTGGTTTGTGTTTGTTTGTTCGTCTCGCTGCTGTCAGTGTTGTGAGCCACCGGCAGGTTTCCTTCAGCAATAACAACACGCAGGAGTTCTGAACACTGCCTCACAGATCTGAGCTGCTCACAGCGTGTGGGATGTTTCCAGAACACACTTACGGATGCAAAAACTTGCTCCATGTAACTTTTAAAAGACGATAGCAACACATCATGCTGAAGCATCATTATATTTTCCATATTTCAGGTTCGGGATTTGAACTTCTACCTAAATCAAATTATGTAACAGTTAATATAGTTAGTTAATATAGTGCATATAAATAGTGACTCTTTATGAGTGAGTTATTCATTTACTCAATTGATTCCTTCAAAAACACTGATTCATTTCTAAACAAATTTAATTTTAGAGTCAATCATTGAATTTCTCACTCAACCGATTCAATTCATTCAGGAACGAAACAAGTGTCTTTTGAGTGACTCATTGAATCATTCATTCAGCAGATTCATTCAAACACACTGATTCATATGTTCAAACACATTTATGGAGATGTGCTACAGTAGTTTTTGTTTTGTCTTTGTTTGGAAATATTTTCATTGACAGAGCAAAAACAGACGGTTGTAAGTTGCTCAGCATTAACTTCTAGTCTATTGAACTGTTGTATAAAAGCAATATCACTCTCAATTGCTGTTGATCTGAATTGATTTTGGAGTGAAAACGCTTCATCTTTTGTGTGTGATGTACAATAAACTTCATAAAACTCATCAGTAAAGTTTTGGCCATCATTCAAAAGGGGTCCGCTGCAACAGGCTTGTACTAATAGTGGATAAAAGCAAGATGACAACATAAATTATAACCGTAATTAAATTAAACTATAGGCCTAACTGTTCTATCTCCATGCAGCATATATTCTCTGCCTCTATATGCATCATTGTCTGACTCTGGTTCGAACTAATTACTGACAGTTTCTGACATTTTCAGTGCATGAGATTTGTCCTGTTTTGTTGTTGCCGGTATGCCCACAGCATGAGCTCTTGAAGCTCCGCCCTCTTCTTGAAAGCAAGCAGCTCATTTGCATTTAAAGTGGCACAAACAAAAATGATCTGTGGGGTATTTTGAGCTGAATCTTCACTGACACACTCTAGGGACACCAGAGACTTATATTACATCTTGTAAAAAGGGGCATAATAGGTCCCCTTTAAGTGACCTGACGGATGATAAAGTGACGAGTTTATGTGTCTGTTGGAAATATTAAAGGGCATAATGCCCGCGATAACTCGCGCTTATAGAAGCTGGTGATGGGAACGTGCTGTTTTCGGCATTATTACGGTAACAGTAACTGTTAACACAGCTGCCACTCTGAATTGACTCTGTCGGCAAGCAACTCGACAGCTTCATTGCAGTCTGCAATCAAAACGATATAGTTCACAGTCGAGAGCAGTCACAACCTCATTGACGCGCTCGAATGCACACAACCCTGCAGTTTTCCCATCAGCCCTGCTAGACTGTCTGTTTACCAACACCCCTGCTGAAATAAACACCCAGTCATGGCTTCAGCTGCAAATTTAACAAGTGCTCTGGCCGTCGTCTAATATATGCTAATGTTCACAACGTCTTGTGTCTTCAGATGAGAAAGAAGAAGGAATCTTGGGAAGTATCCTCCTGCCAAGCTTCCACATCTCCATGCTGTCCGTGGACGACCACATAAGCAGGAAATACGCCTTCAAGGTCAGAGACGTATTCTGAATCCTTCGAACATGGCCATATTTATATGTTAATGTGATTTGAAAGAGGGCAGGTGGATGGACCGGTGAAGAAAAGAGGGTTTATATATATATATATATATATATATATATATATATATATATATATAAAATATACAGTGGGTACGGAAAGTATTCAGACGCCTTTAAATTTTTCACTCTTTGTTATATTGCAGCCATTTGCTAAAATAATTTAAGTTCATTTTTTCCCTCATTAATGTACACAAAGCACCCCATATTGACAGAAAAACACAGAATTGTTGACATTTTTGCAGATTTATTAAAAAAGAAAAACTGAAATATCACATGGTCCTAAGTATTCAGACCCTTTGCTGTGACACTCATATATTTAACTCAGGTGCTGTCCATTTCTTCTGATCATCCTTGAGATGGTTCTACACCTTCATTTGAGTCCAGCTGTGTTTGATTATACTGATTGGACTTGATTAGGAAAGCCACACACCTGTCTATATAAGACCTTACAGCTCACAGTGCATGTCAGAGCACATGAGAATCATGAGGTCAAAGGAACTGCCTGAAGAGCTCAGAGACAGAATTGTGGCAAGGCGCAGATCTGGCCAAGGTTACAAAAAAATTTCTGCTGCACTTAAGGTTCCTAAGAGCACAGCGGCCTCCATAATCCTTAAATGGAAGACGTTTGGGACGACCAGAACCCTTCCTAGAGCTGGCCGTCCGGCCAAACTGAGCTATCGGGGGAGAAGAGCCTTGGTGAGAGAGGTAAAGAAAAACCCAAAGATCACTGTGGCTGAGCTCCAGAGATGCAGTCGGGAGATGGGAGAAAGTTGTAGAAAGTCAACCATCACTGCAGCCCTCCACCAGTCGGGGCTTTATGGCAGAGTGGCCCGACGGAAGCCTCTCCTCAGTGCAAGACACATGAAAGCCCGCATGGAGTTTGCTAAAAAACACCTGAAGGACTCCACGATGGTGAGAAATAAGATTCTCTGGTCTGATGAGACCAAGATAGAACTTTTTGGCCTTAATTCTAATTCTTTCTGGTGGAGAAAACCAGGCACTGCTCATCACCTGTCCAATACAGTCCCAACAATGAAGCATGGTGGTGGCAGCATCATGCTGTGGGGGTGTTTTTCAGCTGCAGGGACAGGACGACTGGTTGCAATCGAGGGAAAGATGAATGCGGCCAAGTACATTGATATCCTGGACGAAAACCTTCTCCAGAGTGCTCAGGACCTCAGACTGGGCCGAAGGTTTGCCTTCCAACAAGACAATGACCCTAAGCACACAGCTAAAATAATGGAGTGGCTTCACAACAACTCCGTGACTGTTCTTGAATGGCCCAGCCAGAGCCCTGACTTAAACCCAATTGAGCATCTCTGGAGAGACCTAAAAATGGCTGTCTACCAACGTTTACCATCCAACCTGACAGAACTGGAGAGGATCTGAAAGGAGGAATGGCAGAGGATCCCTAAATCCAGGTGTGAAAAACTTGTTGCATCTTTCCCAAAAAGACTCATGGCTGTATTAGATAAAAAGGGTGCTTCTACTAAATACTGAGCAAAGGGTCTGAATACTTAGGACCATGTGATATTTCAGTTTTTCTTTTTTAATAAATCTGCAAAAATGTCAACAATTCTGTGTTTTTCTGTCAATATGGGGTGCTGTGTTTACGTTAATGAGGAAAAAAAATGAACTTAAATGATTTTAGCAAATGGCTGCAATATAACAAAGAATTAAAAATTTAAGGGCGTCTGAATACTTTCCGTACCCACTGTATATATGAAACACTTGAAACACTTGGAGTTGCAAAGAGTTGCATTTTGAAGTCGGAGTTACAGTTAAAAGATGTTTTGTTGTAAATTTAGTATTATTATTATTATTATTATAAATAAACATTTATTTATCGTCACTGTGTTTTATTTTTGGCCACCATTTGACAAAGTACAGTTGATGATAATTTACAGTAACATTAGTTAATGCAGTTAGCTAACATGAACTAACAATTAAGAATTTTTTAAAAGCATTTTAGTCTAGGTTTAATGTAGGTTATTTCTACATAAATTACATATTCAAACATTAATTAACAAAGTAGTATACAGGTTTGAGGGCCGTACATTTTTTTTATGTTTTCGAAAAAAGTCTCACTATTCTCACCAAGGCTGCATTGAAACTGTAAAATTGTGAAATGTTATTTTCTATTTGAATATATTTAAAAAAAATACAAATCTTACTGACCCCAAACTTTTGAATGGTAGTGTATTTATAAATTAACTTTAACCTAGATTATTGATGCATTATCTGAAACGAACAACGAAATACCCTTTTTACAGCATTTATCAATGTTAACAAATTGAATCATTATTGCATTACTGCAAAAAAAAAACCTTTTCACTTCATCTTAAAAACATTAGAAAGAGAAATATTACACTTGCTTCAGGCCAGCAAAACTTTCGCTTTGCATTGGATTTTAGCATCAACGCGAGAATTAAGTTTCGACAGATTTAGACTCTCTGTCGGGTCGGGTCAGTGTATTCATCTTTGAATTTAATCGAGCCTTGAATATAATTTCCTGCCATCCTGCTCAAGGGCAAGGGTTTGGCTCTAGTAAAACAGTTAGACCAGTTTTCCTGACACAAACTTTGCCAAATGGTACTTTTCGCCCGACTGTGCATTTTTGAGACAAGTTCTGTAAGAGTTTTATTCTCAGTGGAGTCATTTGCCTATTAGTGCAGATATTTTCATGTCGACTCATTCTTTTTTCTCGTCTCACAATGGTGCGGCTTGTTCTCTGTGAGGCTTCATGAACTTGAGCATCAACATGTTTACTGGATGGAGCTTCTTAAATATGGTGAGTCTGCACAATGACACATTAACATACCTCACCGCATCAACCAGGAACGCCTAAATCTTTTCGTTAGCTAGAGCTTAACTATAGGTGTGTCCCAATTTGCATACTTATGCACTATTTTAATACAGCATAGCACAGATCAGCAGCAGGAGTCAGATTTCATTTATCACGAGAGTGAGGAGCTGACTGACAAGACGATGGCGGAAGATTTGGTTTCAAAGAGAAATGTAAAAACGCCTATTTAAGCGAGTTTGTCATTGTACTGTTTTGTTGTTGTGTTTTTCATTAAGAATAATAATGAACCCACCATTCAAGCAATCTGCCTCCGAACTGGCGCTAATTTGAAAGTGAAAGTAAAATGTGTGAGCGAAGCAGAGAGAGCATTTTCAGTTCATTCCTATGGAATCAAATATAAAATATAAGATGCACACTTAAAAATAAAGTTCCAAACGTTTGTTTGCTTATTTATTTTGCATTAATAGCCACTTTTCCACTGCCAGGCCGAACGGTTCTAAGAACTGATCTGTGATCAATTCTTAAAAGAGACATTTTTTTCCTTAGTGTGAAGAACATTTAAAAAAATCTTTATCCACTTTAAAGAACCTTTTGTGTGATGGAAAGATTCCATGGATGTCAAAGGTTCTTCATAGAACCATTGATGCCAATAAAGAGCCTTTATTTTTAAGAGTGTATCTCATTGAAATATAATTTTTGTCTGCCTTAGGAGGAAGCTGCCTATGTAGATAGAGGAATCTCACTGGGGTCTCACTAGTTCTTGTTAAGTATTCCAAAGCGCTCAGCATTTCGTTCTTTGAAGCTTCTATAAACTGTTGTGAAAGATGAGTTGGAACATGCAGACAAAAGCTGTCAGAGTGGAGCAGTCAGACACACTCCTGAGGGGCTCTGAACGACGGGGGTCTGTCAACTCAAGCCCTCCTGAAAAAGATCTGCTCTCTTCATAAAAACTCAAGCATTATTGCATTTTGTGCCGCTGACACGTCTAGGACACACAAGGCGGTTGTTTGTTGATATTCACTCTCTGCTCTTTTTCTCCAGGTTGCTCTGTTTGTTTCTCACAACTAGGCGACGCATCCAAACATGCGCACATACTATTTCAGCACTGACACAGCCAAAGATATGGAGTCCTGGATGAAGGTTATGACGGACGCTGCAATGGTCCACACCGAGCCAATCAGAAGGTAAGAAAACACGCTTTGGTTCACACTGAGCCAATCAGAAAGAACACACTCGAAAGAACACGCCTCTTCATCTGCTGTACCACTTCAGTGACATTTACAGCTATTTGTTTGTTTTTTCCAGGTTCAAAGTAAGTGCAAAAAACTAAATAAGTAATTGATATAAATAATTTAAAAGCAATGTTGTTGACCATATAAATAATTTAAAAATAAAATCTAAAGTTGTTCTTTATGAACAGTAATAATGTCAAAATATTAATAGATACTTAAAAAAATATTTTACTTTATATTTTTTTCCAGTGTAAATATTTTTTTTCATAAGAAGCAAAATATAAATATTATTTAATATATATAATTTAAAAACATTAATAAAGTTAATGTGATCGGTATGATCAGTAAAATGTCAAAATGTTAATAATTACTTTAAAAACTTTGTTTTTCCAGGTTATTTATTAGTTTATACAAAAAGCTAAATATAATTAGTATTTAATAATATAAATCTTTTAAATAGATTTATAAAAGCAATCTTGTAAATATTATAAATCATTTTAAAGCAATAATAAAATAAAGAAAAAAATTTGATCTTTATGTTCATTTATTATGTCAAAATTTAATAAAGTCTTTAAAAAAATATTTTACTTAATTTATTTCCAGGAATCACTTTCTTAAAATAATTATATGAATAATTTAAAAGCAATGTTGATAATAATATATATCTTGAAAGTTGTTGTTTTTTTATGCTCAGTAATAATGTCAAAATGTTAATAAGTACTTACCATCAGGTTTTATGCGAGAAAACTGAAATTAATTCGATTCAGAACATTTTGTGTGTCAGAAAGTCTGCATATATATATATATATATATATATATATATATATATATATATATATATATATATATATATATATATATATATATATATATATATATATATATATATATAAAAAGACCCAAGTACAATTATTACGAAATGGCTTAAAGACATTTTAAATGGGAAACATTGATTGGTCCACACTGGGCCACAAAAATCCAAAACTGCATATTGCAACATGGTTTTGTGGACTTATTTTTTTCTCTATTTATCTTGAACTATTTGTATTGTTAACTTATCTTTGTTGCCCTGTCTCAGTAGAAACTAAGTCACTTCAGTGTTTCATCTTTGCTCTTAGCACTCTTTATAACAGAGCTTTTGTCATATCTTCCTGAGAAAAACTGTCAGGTTTCTAGACTAGAGCCTCTTCTGTCCCGAGAGAGTCTCTCAAGCAGAGATTTTCACAGATTTCTAAGTGCAGGGGATGTTTTTGAGACTTTGTTTCATTGCAGCTTTTAGCACAATCACAGATCCTGAAGAAATCTCTCAGACTTAAACACTCACTTTTTTGATTTTTACTAAAATTACTTTTTGCCAGCAGGATCACAGAATTGGTGAACTGTGATTTAAACCACATTTTTAATACAAAGAAAGTCACTTTTATTAATGGAAACAAGTGTGTTTGTTCAAAAAGTGTTTTTGTTTCATAACATAGGGTTATATCCACCAGACTGTTGCTTTTAACTTATTGCTCCCTAAGTATTAAACTTTAACATAGGAAACACAGAGACTAAAGATTTTCACATGGCAGATGATAAAATAGACAAAGAAGTGTGCTTTACAAACCATATACAGTGGCATGAAAAAGTATGTGAACTCCTTGCAGAATCTGTGAAAATGAGAATTATTTTAATAAAATAAGAGGGATAATAAAAAATGCATGTTATTTTTTGTTTAGTACTGTCCTGAGTAAGATATTTTACATAAAAGATGTTTGCATTTAGTTCACAAGACAAAACAATAGCTGAATTTATTAAAATAACCCCATTCATAAGTATGTGAACCATTGATTCTCAATACTGTGTGTGGTTACCTGATGATCCACGACTGTTTTTGTGTTTTGTGATGGTTGTTCATGAGTCTCTTGTTTGTTCTGAACAGTTAAACTGAGCTCTGTTCTTCAGAAAAATCCTCCAGCTCCTGCAGATTCATCAGTTTTCCAGCATCTTTTGCATATTTGAACCCTTTCCAGCAGTGACTGAATGATTTTGAGATCTGTGTTTTCACACTGAGGACAACTGAGGGACTCAAACTCAACTATTAAAAAAGGTTCAAACATTCACTGATGCTCCAGAAGGAAACACGATGCATTAAGAGCCGAGGGGTGAAAACTTTTGAACAGGATGAAGATGTCACAATTTTTCTTATTTTGTTTAAATATCAGTGTTTTTCATTTAGTACTGCCCTTCGGAAGCAACAGAAGATACTAGCATGTTTCCCGGCAGAAAAATTACGTACAATTTACCTTGAGATTTAAATTGAAAAGTTTTCACCCCTCGGCTCTTAATGCATCGTGTTTCCTTCTGGAGCATCAGTGAATGTTTGAACCTTTTTTAATAGTTGTGTTTGAGTCCCTCAGTTGTCCTCAGTGTGAAAACACAGGATCTCAAAATCATTCAGCCACTGCTGGAAAGGGTTCAAATATGCAAAAATGCTTGAAAACTGATGAATCTGCAGGAGCTGGAGGATTTTTCTGAAGAACAGAGCTCAGTTTAACTGCTCAGGACAAACAAGAGACTCATGAACAACCATCACAAAACATAAAAACAGTCGTGGATCATCAGGTAACCACACACAGTATTGAGAATCAATGGTTCACATACTTATGAATGGGGTTATTTTAATAAATTCAGCTATTGTTTTGTCTTGTGAACTAAATGCAAACATCTTTTATGTAAAATATCTTACTCAGGACAGTACTAAACAAAAAATAACATGCATTTTTTATGATCTCTCTTATTTTATTAAAATAATTCTCATTTTCACAGATTCTGCAAGGGGTTCACATACTTTTTCATGCCACTGTAAGAGACCAGAATATCATATTGGTAACCCTTCAAATCATCAATCATACCTTAAATCATCTTAATTTGGGGCTTTTCTTGGCAAATATTGGTATTTGTGAATTCCCATATGCAAATTAATTTGAATAAATTGTTCAATCAAGTGACAGACCTAGTAAAGATGTAATTGGTTATCTGTGCTCATTTATTGAATAGCTTGTTGGCTTTTTCTTTTAAAGTGCCCCTTTCGTACAATAGGTTTACATGCATCCAAGGTCAAAAAACACTGTCATTTTCTCATAATATACATTGCAGAATCACCTAATTTCTCAGTTTCAGAAACAGTTTGATAAAGAATTCAATCTCTCTAAACTCCGCCTTTCCGAGAGCCTCCTTTGCTCTGATTGATCTATTCTGCTCTGATTGGTCAGATGGCCCATTGCCCATGAGAATCAGTTATTTCTTTTGTCAACAACAACTCCATTTATTTGCACTTTGATCTTTGAAAATGTATAATATCCAAAGACTTTCCAGAGAGGTAATGTCCAAAGACTTTCACTAACTTGCTTTTCCTTCTCTCTTTTTCTTATCTGCAGGCTTGAAAAGGTAAAGGTTGACCCACGCAGCCCTCAGGAGATGAACAACATGCTGAATCACCGAGTCCTGACCCGACCTGAGATCCAAAACAACGAGAGAAACCGCGAGACGCACCGGCAGGAGGAGAAAAAGCATAAACCCGTGGACAAGCAGCCCTGCATCCAAAAAGACAAAGAGAGCAGGGGTAGCGTGCAGAAAGACGGAGAGCGATACACCCTCCAGAGAGACACTGACAACTACGCTCTGCACAAAGAAGCTCAGAGACTCGCTCTGCAGAAGGACGGCGACCGCTACATGCTGCAGAAGGACGTGGAGAAATATGTCCTTCAGAAAGACGGCGAGAAATACTCCGTTCACAAAGAAGGAGAGAAGTACCTACTGCAGAAGGACGGGCTGAAGTACACAGTACACAAGGACGGAGATAAATACACGCTTCAGAGAGAGGGCGAAAAATACGTGCCGCCAAATGACGGCGAGAAGATCCCACAGAAAGATGCAAGGTATCCTCTCACGCTCCCGAGAGAAGGAGATAAGCATATGCAGCAGAAAGACCCGGAGAAACCCGTCCCACCCCCGCGGGAGGGCGAGAAATACGGCTTCCAGAAAGAGGGCGCTGTGGAGCGGCCGCTCACCAAGATCAACAGCATCAAACTCCAGCCGGCTCAAGCGGCGGCCATCGCTGCGGCCGTCTCGTCCTCCAGACAGCTCCAGAGCGCAGCGGGATCCGCCCAGTACAAGCCGTCCCAAGTCAACGGTTCCGGGGAACGAGGAGGAGACAGAAGCCCCGGAGACATGAGCAACACGATGCCCCAGAGGACGACGGTCCCGCCACAGCCGGCAGAACCCGAGAGAACCCTGAGCAGAACCAACTCCATGCAGCAGCTGGAGCAGTGGGTCCGTACGTACCGCACACGGACCCCGGACGATGACACCAGGAGGTGAGGAAACACATTTTATTACTCATTTCAATATCAAATATGCATTTATTTATTTTATTTTATTGAAATAATATATATACACATCACTCACACACATTACAAACTATACAGACCAAACGCTTTTTACATGCTACACACATTGTAGTGTATTTTGCACAATATACACGCCCAGTTTAAACAGCTGATTTGGTCTCAGTACAGACTTCAGTAGGATCCCGGCATCAGAAACAAGTGTATGGTTTATTTTAATGGTTGCGTCAGAGGATTATGGGCCCTATAATACACCCGGCGCAATGCGACGCAAGGCGCAGCGCAAGTGTGTTTGCTAGTTTGCGTCCAGCGCCGTCCACGTTTTCCCGTTCAGCGCCACGTCCTTAAATTAGTAAATGCATTTGCGCCAGTTAGTGCGCCCATGGGCGTGCTGGTCTAAAAAAGAGGTGTGTTCAGGCGCATTGCTATTTTAAGACGCTGAAAATAGACTGCGCCATAGACCAACTCAAACCTGGTCTAAAGTCAATGGCGCAATATTTTTTTGTTAGAGAGCATTGGTAGAAACTGCGCCTCTGGGCGCGTCCACAGTGCGCGTTGACTTTGCTTATTACAAACAGGGATGAGCATCACACAAACATGCCAAATATTAAAAACAAAAGGATTACAGTGTAAAAGAATATTATTGTGTAGGCTACATAAATATAAAAATGTAATGATGAATAGGGCTGCGTATTTTCAATTCAGCCTATTACTACTTATAATGATGAACGAAATTGGCTAATTAATTGAACAATCGTGCCAATACACACACATATTAACTGACTCATCGCGTGTACGCCATGTAAATAGCAATCCGCCATGGCGCGAGCGCATCTCGCTCTTAAAGGGAATGGGAGATGACACTCTGATTGGTTTATTGAACGTTATGCCCATTACTCATTAAGAGAATAGGGACAACCCATTTCAAAAATGCGCCCCGGCGCACGGACCATTTTTCCGTCGTTAAAATAGCAAAAGTGGATTTGGACACGCCCTGAGTGCACCTGCGCCGCGCGCTTTACACTTTGCGTTTAGATCGTTAAAATAGGGCCCTATATGTTTGTTCGGAGCATATTATTTTGTAAATGAGGCACAGTGTAATGGAGAGTTCAGTCAGATCTGACAGCAGCTACAGTAAATTGTTTCATAATGCTTTGTCTGAAAATGAGAGATTTATATGGATAATCTTTTCAAAATACTATGCAATGACGTTAGCCAGTCATAACAGTGGCCGTTTACTGACAAGCCGTCCCTTAAAAAGACAAAAAGAGGGTCAGAATGAAGGTTGAAAATGATTGTTTTCCCACATATATATTTATTTATTTGTTTATTTATTTATTTATTTTTAAATGTTATTAAAGGTATAGTTCACCCAAAAATGAAAATTATCCCATGATTTACTCGCACTCAAGCCATCCTAGGTGTATATGACTATCTTCTTTCAGACGAACACAATCGGAAAAAGTATCCTGGCTTTTTTCTAGCTATATAATGGTAGTGAATGGCGCTCATGATTTTGAAGCCCAAAAAAGCACATCAATCCATCATAAAAGATATCCATACAACTCCAGGGGGTTAATAAATGCCTTCTGAAGTGAAGTGATGCATTTTTGAAAGAAAAATATCCATATTTATTTATAACTTTATTAACTAGAATAGCTAGCTTCCAGCATATAGCCTACGCAAGTCGAATTGCGCATGACGTAGGATGTAGGAGTAGTGTAAGTTTACGTGAGAGTAAGCCTCTCGCGGTTCAAAGAAATAGGGCTGGGCAACAAACTTAAGCTCCACTTCAAAAATTACGTTTCCATGTTCGTCAACACATCATGCGTATTGTATAATGTTTTAAATATGGATATTCAGGACTTGACAATAAGGACTGCCCGATGGCCCGGGGCCAGTGTGGACGACGCTCGGGACAGTAGACGGAAAGGTCACTTGCCCAATCGGGCCAGTGCTGTAGGGTGTGCGATATATATCGTCTATGATATCGTAATTGTAGATTTAGCGATCTGATATTATCGATTATGTCCCTCACTTTACAAAAAGCAAACAAAAAAACACCCATTGAGTGCACACATGCACTACGTGACGTAGTCTAGTAGGTTAGACTAGTGCGCGTGCATATTTAGATGCACACATTCACTGCGTGATTTAGTCTATTAAAATGCCTTTTTTACACACCAAATTGTCTGTTTCGCTGTATTTCGCCAACGAAAATAGTTCCAAAGTCCACAGAATTGTTTTGTGTCTCTGAGCAACAATTCCTGAATGAATCGGCCGTTTGAATGAATCGGTTGAATCTCAATGACTCACTCATTAACAGTGATTCGCTGCCACCTGATGGCGGGTTTAATTTCACATTTAAAGTGTCTTCATTTTTGTTTAATTTCAAGTAACAGTATTTAACGTTTTATATTTTCAACATTAAAAACATTTTTATGCATCTGTAACTGCTCTTGACTGATTAACTTTAATAAAGTTTTATCTATAGTTATATATTTAGCTATACATTAGATTACAAATTCTGTACCTGAAAATCTAGTTTAAACCTACATGAAAAACTTGAAAAGCACAATTTATTTAATTTATATGTTTGTTCTGTTGTATTTATTTGTGCTATTACTCGTAATTTGATTATTTGTTATTATTTTATTACTTACTGTTTATTTGTCTAACAATATTTAAAATATAAGTGAGTTAATCTAATAGCTTTTGGTGTCATATTTTACACACCAAATTGTCTGTTTCGCTGTATTTCGCCAACGAAAATAGTTCCAAAGTCCACAGAATTGTTTTGTGTCTCTGAGCAACAATTCCTGAATGAATCGGCCGTTTGAATGAATCGGTTGAATCTCAATGACTCACTCATTAACAGTGATTCGCTGCCACCTGATGGCGGGTTTAATTTCACATTTAAAGTGTCTTTATTTTTGTTTAATTTCAAGTAACAGTATTTAACGTTTTATATTTTCAACATTAAAAACATTTTTATGCATCTGTAACTGCTCTTGACTGATTAACTTTAATAAAGTTTTATCTATAGTTATATATTTAGCTATACATTAGATTACAAATTCTGTACCTGAAAATCTAGTTTAAACCTACATGAAAAACTTGAAAAGCACAATTTATTTAATTTATATGTTTGTTCTGTTGTATTTATTTGTGCTATTACTCGTAATTTGATTATTTGTTATTATTTTATTACTTACTGTTTATTTGTCTAACAATATTTAAAATATAAGTGAGTTAATCTAATAGCTTTTGGTGTCATAAACCTATTTATTGAGGTTAAAAGTAACAAAGACAACGAAAATGATAACTATGCTATTTTATAGGCCCATTTTCTTGTCTTTTACTTTTATTAATTTTTTGTTGTGGGGCCAGTGAAAATTCTGGCGGAGCAAGTAAAAATCCTTAGCGTTGAGCCCTGATATTTTCCATATAAAAACCCAGAAGGCCTTTATTAACCCCCTGGAGCCGTATGGATTACTTTTATGATGGATGGATGCACTTTTTTGGAGGAGCGCCATTCACTTCCATTATAAAGCTTGGAAGAGTTTTTTAAAACTTCAGTTGTGTTCGTCTGAAAGAAGATAGTCATATACACCTAGGATGTAATGTTTATAATGGGATCATTTTCATTTTTGGGTGAACTATCCCTTTAACATAAGTAAACCTCAAGGAACATATTAAAATAATTTAAAAAAAAATCCATGTCATGACTGATTTAAATGAGCATTTCTCCAACTGAACACAATACTTGCTTTACAAGCTGTACAATATGCACTTTACAAACTTAAAAAATACTGTGCGAGTGCATATATAGTTGTATTTTTGTACCCTCCGTCTGTCTGTCAGAAACTACACAGACACACTGGTTTCATGCATCATTCTGTCTGTCTGTCTCTCTGAAACATCAGCAGTGCCAGAGAGCATCAGAACGCTGTGTTTTCTCTCCCACTCTCGGTCCCCTGACACATGCGGTCTACAACAAACTCCAGCGTCTGCAGGCATGAGCTCTTTATCATGACCGAACAGATATTTTTACCTCTGCCCGGTTTCAGTAACTCCGCCGGCCTGGACCGAGCCGAGAGGAGGAAGCTTGTTATGTGGGAGCAGCTACTGCTGTCAGGTGCCATCCTCCGTTTAGCCATGCAGTTGCAGAGTAGGAGGACGTGTGTTTGCTTTGCTTGTCTCGTCCTCCTCTCCTCAGATGAATAAGTCATGGAGCTTTGTGCTCAAGCACCACGAAAATTTGTCTCAAAGTGGATCAGAGTTGCTGTCAGTGCAGGAAGAGGAGCAGGAAGGCAAGCGAGGAGGGAGAACAGCGGCGTGTGTTTGCGTTATTTAAGATGCTGATTCATGCCGATTATCAAAAGGCATCGGTGAAGCGTGTCTCTGCTCTGCCTCCGTCCTCTTTAATATTTTTGCAACTTGTGCACATATCGCAATGCTTGTTTAGGATGTCATCAGCCTCGTTTTTGACAGTCGGTCTTTGCATATGCACGTCTCGTCCAATCACAAACTTTCTTTCCAAACTCTCAGCAGATTGCGTAATCTCATGCTGCGATCTGTTTGTTTATTTATTTTTTAATGCAGCTAACTGAATTTTTGGTTATTTAGTTTAAATATTGAAAAATATGGAAAGAATATATTCGTTTTAAATGTTGCGTTTAGTTTTTTTTAAAATAAATGAATGTTTCAATTAATATTTTTACATATATTCTAATATTTTAAATATTTGTTTTCTTATATTTTCGAGTTTTTTGGTTTTGCCACAAAAACTCAGCTGTCTTCTCTCCTGTATGATTTCAGTCTCTTCAGACATCGCTGTACTGTACATGATTTATGAGCTTCTACATCTTTTGACCTCCTAACTGAACTCCTTTACCCAAGTTTTCTCTTAGTCTTGAGTGCAAAAAATAAATGCAACCATAATCAAAGTACTCTCTCAATATACAAAGTGCAAATAGAGACCAAATTTTTCTTCAAGCATTTTTTCTTTTTTCACAGCCCAGCCTAAGATAGCTTTCATATTGGGAGATATTTGCATGCATCAGGGAGCCGCTTTCAAAATGCATGGTATTGAAATCGCGTTTGAGTGCGTGCTCGCGTTTTACTTTCGCTTTCGAATTCGCGATCGTGCATGCTCTGTGAATAGGGAGCGATGGTGCTGAGAGTGCATTCTGTAAGATCAGACCTTTATCAGACGCTTTTAGGCTCTATAGTGCAACAAATCCTCCGCCATGGTCTCGTCAGTCATCTCGTTACTTACTCTCATCACGTGATCAGTGAACTCTGATTCCTGCTGCACTACGTATGACTCTGCAGCTCGTGTCGGATGAGCTGGATGGGATTGAAGCGACCGTTATCCAACTGAATTAAATGGTTTTTAGTTCTATAAAAAAGCAAAAAGATAGTGGAGGCGTAATGTAAATGTAGCAGTGGAATATTCTATCCTGACTTAACCCTCATACGTCATGTCAATATCACAAGACAGCTTTTCACCTCGACAAGAAATCTCATCACATTTTAATCTCACACCCCTAGTGATTATATATCAATTCTCCTGGAGTGCTGCGTGCTCAATTAAATAAGTTAAATGCCTGCTGTAAAACTATCTGTTGAAAATATTAGATGGTTAATGCTGTGTTAAATAATTGAGTTGGTCTTCTGCATCCAGCCAACATCGTTTGGAGCTTCTCGTGTTCAGCAAATAGAGACACGACTTTTGTGATTGTGCATTTTGGCACTTGGAGCTCTTTATTGATTTCTACTCTGTCAGTACGAGGGTGTGCAAGCCAAACTTTTTAATGGTGCCTATAAAAATGCCAAGGGAACCGAAGTCGAACTCACCAGCTCCTGGAAAGGAGTAGTGCTCGTAACTCTCCCTTAGTCTTCAGAAACTCCACTGGCACACTCTCCGTCTTTCCCATCTGTTTTCCTGCATTTCCTGTTGCTGATGTGTGTATGCTGTAATTATTTCTGAGCGATCGGCAGGTGACAAGTGAAAATTAGAGATGGTTAATGATCAGCCGGAGTGAAAGGTGAAGGCTTTTGTGGTGTTAGCAGCACTGTGACGAGTATAAGCACAACTTTTTTATCATATACTAATGAGTCAGTGTTTAAAGAGGACCTATTATGACCTTTCTGTCTTGATGTTGTTTTTGGGCTCTACAAGAACAGGTTTTCATGTTTTTCCCCATATTCTCCATTGTTGCAGCTCCTCTCTTCCCAGTCTGTCAGAAACTCTTTGTTTAGTTCCTGTCTCTATGAAGCCCCTCCTTCTGAAAAGCACAATGTGCTCTGATTGGTCAGCTGGAGCAGTGTGTTGTGATTGGTCAAGCGCCAGTTTCAACACATTACTAACCAACTCAACCAGGCTCTGCCCCTTTATTTTGTGTATGCCTTTGGTGGGAATTATTTAAATGAGGAATATTGTGACACAAGACATGCTCAAACAGCAACAATAAAGAGTTGAACATGTAAAAAGCATAATAGGACCCCTTTAATTATCACCTGCAGCATAACAGGAAATCATTACAAAGTCAAAGCCGGGCCTTATTAGCATGATTGTATAATAAAACTCTCTTATTCAAGTGGATTGCTCGAAGTGTTGTTGTTCTGTATATCATTGACCTTTCTGTGACGCCACTTTCTTTGCTTTCCAGCATTACGTCCTACCAAACGTTGCCCAGGAATATGCCAAGTCACCGGGCGCAGATCGTGCCGCGCTATCCCGAGGGCTACCGCACGCTCCCGCGCAACATGCTGCGGCCGGACAGCATCTGCAGCGTCGCAGGGTCCATGTACGACCGGGCGCTGCAGCCCACTACGGCAGAGAAGCGCCGCTCCATACGGGACGACACCATGTGGCAGCTGTACGAGTGGCAGCAGAGGCAGGCTCACAGCCGGCTCGGATACGGGACACTGCCCAGCCCCAAAACCATGGGGCAGATCGCCGAGTCCATTCCCACGTCCCCTTCCCACGGATCGCTGGCCGGTTTCCACACCTTCTCCCCTAATCGGCCCCTAAACCCAGATTCCCGCTCTGAAGTTTCCTCACCGGTGTTTCGTGGGGACGTGACTATTGAACGTCGCCACCGACCGCACCTCTCTAAGGTAAAGAGTTATATAGGGTTCCCACAGTTTGGAAAGACTGGGTAAATGTTAAATTGTAAAATTATATATATAATATATATATAATTTTTTTTTTTTTTTTGGTGTACAATTTTTTTTGATAATATTTTAACATTTTCCCAGTCTTTGATTGTTTTTGTACTATATAAAAATAGATAAATAAAAAAATATTTTTAATTGATCTTTTCTGTACTATCTATCTATCTATCTATCTATCTATATATATATATATATATATATATATATATATATATATATATATATATATATTTTTTTTTTTTTTTCCTTTTTTTAAAAGAGTTAACACTTATTAGTAAGGATGCATTCAACTGATCAATTTTTCTATTTTAAATAAATGTTATCCTTTTGAACTTTCTATTCATCAAAATGTCAGTTTTCACAAAAATAAGAAGCAGCACAACTGTTTTCAACATCGCTAATCAGAAATGTTTCTTCATCATGTTAGGATTTCTGAAGGATCATGTGACACTGAAGACTGGAGTAATGATGCTGAAAATTCAGCTTTGATCACAGAAATAAATTACATTTTACTATATATTCACATAGAAAACAGCTATTTTAAATTGTAATAATATTTCACAATTTTATAGTTTTTACTGTATTTTTGGTTAAAAAATTGAAGCTTTGGTGAAAAAAAAAAAAAAGAAAAAAAAAAAAAAAATATATATATATATATATATATATATATATATATATATATATATATATATATATATATATATATATATATATATATATATTATTATTATTTTTTTTTATATATATATAATACAACTGTGTTAGACATGGAAGTGTATTGGTCTGAAGGTGTGGGAACCCTGAATTTATTTCTGTCTCTCACCTCAGAATCTTGCACAGAGACGTCTTTCAGTGATTGTGTAATGACAAAATTGTCGTTTTTCTGAGCCGAGCGGGTGATTATCGGCTCACATTAAATTACAGAGTCTTTAAGTTTCTTTTAATGCTGAGGGTTTAATGCACTCTTCACCAGAACGGTTCGTTCCAATTGTCATGATTGCTGTGCTTTGCTCTTTCTCTGTCAGTATACGTACCCTGCCGAACGCAGGCCTGTTCCTCCCGCACAGAGCATCACTGCACAGTCTCTGCAAGGCAAAACGGTACGCTTTCCCTCTTCTCCACCCACCACTTCCTCTGTGCATTGAAAAACGATGTAACTCGCAGATCCAGAACTTTGCTTTCCTGTCAAACTCTTTGCATTTTTCAGTTGCAAGCCACTAAGGATTCGTTGAGGCTTCTCTGTCTTTGGCTTGCAAATTAGGCTGCTTTGGACAGAATATTTTATGTGCGGCGGTTAAAGCTGCTTATTTTAAATCAACAAAAATCGATTTACTTTCTTAATACATGCTCCTAGTCTTATAGTGCATGATTCATCAAGTGCACGTCGTTCCAAAGGTAAAAAATGTTTGTGATCTTTCATCAAAATATGACTTGATCTGCTTCACCTGAAAATATGCCATGTTATGAAAGTAAAACAGGTTGCAAATGCATTTCATGTTGACGTTCGAGTTAAACGGATATTCAAATATGTTCAGATACACTCCAGTAGCCTTGTGCAGACTCATCTGTTTGTTTGTTTCAATGCAGAAGAGTAGGTTATCCATGCTTTAGGTTGAATTAAATGCCTCTGACAAAGAGAGGAGAGAGTGTGTGTGTGTGTCTATTGTGACAGCAGCACGCAAGAGAAGCTCTAATACCATAAGCTCTTCTTAAAACTATAATTATTATTCTCTTACTTGACGTTTCAAGTTTTGACAGCCTAAAGCCGCCTTTTTCCTGTTAAGCTTATGCTTTTTATTTTTTCATTTTACTAACACAAAATACAATTGGCAGAAATTGCCTGTGATATGATTTCAGGGAGATGGAGCATTTTAATGAAAAAGCCTGCGGTCACTTGATGAAATATTAATAAAGCTCCTCCATATGTGTTTTACTCATCATCACTGGGTAGCTGTTGTAAAAATGACTTTTGCTATAGTCCATGAAATTAAATTTAGTACCTTAAATATTTTGATCATCTCCCTTGGAAAGTTTTTATGATCTTTGTTTTTCATGATATTACTACTTTAATTTGAATTATTATAATCAAAGATGATATGACAAACATAAGATAACCCAGGGTTATTTTCTTCAAGCATCGCTTAATTGATTGGCACAACAAGTTTCTATTGACAAATTAGCATAAACCTGGGATTTTAAGTTTATGCAACTTAGCTGGATCTGTTAGAGCTAGTTAATTCCAGTCTTTCCTGAACATTATACTTTATTACAGTATACTATTATAGTATTTATTAATATTTTCAATTACCTTTTTTAGTAATTTTGTTGTGCTTGATTTTCCTTTCTTATCTCCTTAACTGTCACCGTCCCACTAGATTTCTTTAAATCACATATTTTAGTAATCATCATAAATTAGGTATCATTCGAAAGCTTATGAACTCAAAATTCACCCTGTGTTAACCGGACATTGGTTTACCATGGAAACAGTACTCTAAATTATTTTAGCAGGCTCCTCCCCTAGTGGGCGGTGTCAGGTTTCATATTACAAATTCTATTTGAAGTATTTTATATATAAAACTTTTTCTGACAAAACGCGTATTGTCGGAAAGGTCTCAAGGTTCCATATTGGCTCATTGTTTTGTGATAGAGGTGATAATTTGATAGAAATGTATAAATTTGTTACAGGAGAGTGCTTTAAAAATTGAATGTGGGTGACATCTAGTGGATATTTTTGGTACAGCGCCTAAACAAAATCTCATGGGAACTTTAATTTTTGTAATGTTAACTTATGTCTATATTCCAAAGCATTCTTGAATTATAACCATTTAGGTTTGGATAGTTCATTTTCATGTCCATGCTCGAAAAGGGGGTGACAGTAAGCAAATTTTAGCTGGAAAAACTAAATTGCACTTAGTTTCTAGCCAGAACCTGGTCATTCATGGTTACTAAACTGGTTTATGCAACTTAGCTGGACCTGGCAGAGCTGGTTAATCATGTTGATTAGATATCACAAGTTTATGTCAGTCTATTCAGCAAACATTCAAAAAATGCAACTCAACACAAACACCCCCCCCACGTAACCCACTTCATCACGGCCCACACT
Source organism: Megalobrama amblycephala (assembly GCF_018812025.1). Classification (NCBI taxonomy): domain Eukaryota; kingdom Metazoa; phylum Chordata; class Actinopteri; order Cypriniformes; family Xenocyprididae; genus Megalobrama; species Megalobrama amblycephala. The sequence goes on from NC_063057.1 coordinate 2,541,334, forward strand.
AACCGCTGCTCCTGTCGCCCGCTGCAGCCAGAGGAACTGACCCTGCTGCTCATCAAGCTGCGGCGGCAGCAGGCGGAGCTCAACAGCCTCCGTGAGCACACGCTCGCGCAGCTAATGCAGCTAAACCTCGATGCCGCCAACCCAAAGGTCAGCCTCGGTGGATCGTGCGTTGCTAGCCTGTGCATCCCAGAGTAAAGGGCTTGTTAGTTTACCCTTCCAAACCCCAGGCACCTCGCCCTTTTCATTTCCTAGTTTGGTGGTTTTCCCATTGCTTCCGCATGCTGTTGTGGATTGGTTGATGTCTAATGTACTATAAGTTTCAATGCAAGATTTAGTGCTTTACAATAAGGTTGTTAACATTAGTTAACTACATTAGCTATCGTCAACTAACAATGAACAATACTTCTACAGCATTTATTAACTCTTTCCCTGCCATAAATTATATATTGAAAGCAATCTAAGAACGCTCCCTGTATCATCGCTGGAGCTGTCAATCAAACAGCACGAGGGTTCTGGACTCTCGCCATCAATGAATCTCTTATTTACATTGTGTCTGCACTGTTAGTTATGATGAAAGCATTCGTTAGTGTGCAGAAATTGAGTTGCAATGACGAGATCACTGCTTTCATGAGCTCAACAACATGTCTGTGATCAACTACATGATCATCACTGCAACCTTTCATGCCACGATCTAAATATAATGAGAGGGTAATACTTAGCTATTTCCATATGCAAAGCTGTCAGCCAATCACAGCAGTGGTCTCACAGCAGACACGCCCCTTAAAACAGAGCATTCAAATCAGAAGGCTAAAATCAGGGTAGGAAAAATGCCTTTTATTTATAAATTATGACAATTTTTTAATGTAAAAGTCGTACTAACATTATAAGTGCACCCCAGGAAACATTATAAAACAATAAAATAACGCAGTTCATGACCCCTTTAGGATTTATTGGCATTGATGGTTCCATGAAGAACAACCATGGAACCTTTTTAATTGCTCAGAAGGTTCTTTAGATTATTAAAATGTTCTTTTAACAGTTCTATTTAGAACTGTTCACTGAAAGGTTCTTTGGGGAAACAAAATTGGTTCTTCGCTGCAAAAACCCTCTTTAGAGTGTAACAATAATGCTGTAAAAAATATTGCTCATTGTTAGTTCATATTAGCTAATACATTAACTAAAGTTAACAGATGAGACCTTTTGTAAAGTGTTATTTGGAGAAACATCCCCTCCTTTCCACTAACATTTGCAAATCCCTTCAATCCTGTAGGTTTTGATCATGTTTCGTGCGACTGCTGCATGCATCTGACGCAGTTTGAGGAACATGATCAGCAGAAGTTGTGTGTTTGTTTGCTATCCTCTGGTGGACCCGTTTATATGCAAGAACCTTATGTCTGATTTGCTCTTCGGCTTGCTTCATTTAGCTAATAGAAGAAGTGCATGATGAACTTCAGGAGAAAGTGGAGCTCGCAGTTGTTGACTTTGCCAGCAGCGAATGGCTTCTTCAGTTTTTATTTATTTATTTATTTATTTGCACCATCTCTGTTGCACTTCCCCTGCTCTGAAGCCTGAAGTTTCTCGTTTTCTCACTGCTCTCCTCTCATCTTCTTTCTCTTGCCGTCTCTAGAGTGAAATCCTTTCCCATCACCTACAGAGGAATCTCATGTACTTGGACAGCCAGGTGAGGGCCTTTCCTGTTTCTCACTTCCTGTTTCTCTCACTCGTTGTCTTATTTTTCCGGCTACTGTACTTTTATTACAGCACAGATCAAACCCAAGCGTTCTCTTTGTTCTCCGGCTCACAGTTACAGTCGGGACTCGGTGCATCTGCTACGGTTTCTTTGTTCTGTAGATGTTCTGCATCTGTTGAATGCAGATGGTGCCCCTTAAAATAGCAGTTCACTGCAGAGTCATTTCATTCTTTTTGATTGTAGTTTAAAAACAAAACATTTGTATTGTTTAGTTTTTCCATTCTCAATGGAAGCCTATTGTGTGTGTATTGGATTGTTCATATAACTAATAGATCACAGCAGTAACCATTCTGTTTTAAAAACCCTTCAGGAATTACATTTAATCTTTTCTTTACAGGCATAACCAAGTCTTGGGACTTGGGAATTAACTACTCACACCATAAAGCATTATGCTTGGTGTAGTTGAATAATTCTTCTGTTTTTATTAAGTATTTTCAGAAAACAACACTACAGTATTTTATACAAATGCTACTAATACATCACAGCATACTAGGGGTGTGACGAGATCTCGTGCCACGAAATGTGAGGAGATTTTCAAGGTGAAAAGCTGTCTCTCGATATTGCCACCGCTACGTTTACATTACGCCTCCACTGTCGTTTTGCTTTTTATAGAAATAAAAAACATTTAATTCAGTTTGATAACGGTCGCTTCAATCCCATCCAGCTCATCCAACACGAGCTGCAGAGTCGTACGTAGTGCAGCAGGAATCAGAGTTCACTGATCACGTGATGAGAGATGACTGACAAGACCATGGCGGAGGATTCGTTGCACAACAGAGCCTAAAAGCGTCTGATAAATGTCTTTTGTCAAATGCACGCTCAGCACCTCTATTCACAGAATACGCGCAATAGCGAAAGTAAAACGCGAGCAATACCCAACATTTTGAAAGCAGCTCCCTGATGCATGCAAATATCTCCTAAAATGAAAGCTGTCTCAGGCTGGGTTGTGTAGTTGTAACCATCTCTTCTGTATCATGCTTGAAGCAAAATTTGGTCTCACTTTGAATGCAGACTATATTTCAAGTCATGCATTTCGTCATTGAAGATTTCTTAAAAATACTGTGCAAAAATCTTGTCTCGTTCTCATCTCGTGAGCTAACTGTCTCGTCACACCCTTATTTATTTCTACACTGCGTTCCAAATTATTATGCAAGAGACAAATCAGTAAGATTTCTGTACAATAAACATTCAGATTTTAGTTTTTCTAAGAAAATGTTTGTTTGTTTATTTATCCATGTCTTTTTAGATAACTGTATCAATCTCAGACAAAATAATTTGCCAGATCTATGGAAACCCTACTTGGAGGTTGTTCCACATTATTAAGCAAGTCACAGTTCTCATGCAATATGGGGAGGAAGAAAGATCTTTCTGAAGATGAAAAGCATGAAATGGTGCAGTGTTGTGCAAAAGGCATGAAAACAACTAATATTGTTTGAAACTGAATGGAGATTATCAAATTATCATAAGATTTGTGAGTGATTTAGAGCACAGCAGAACTCGGTCAGATAAAGGCTTATTAATGAAAGTTCCTGTCAAAAAAATTAATTGTATTAAAAGGGCAGCTATAAAAAAGCCAGTGTTGAGCAGCAAACAGGTATTTGAAGCTGCTGGAGTCTCAAGAAGCTCTCCATGCAGGCTGGCAGTTGTGCGTAAAGATGCATTTTAGACACCACTAACCAAACCTCACAAAGAGAAACATTAACAGTGGGTCTAGAAATACATGAAGACTCATTTTTAAATAGTTTTATTCACTGACTAATGCCGAACTACAACGGATGGTCTAAATGGATGGATTTCTGGATGGTTGGTGAATGGCCACCACGTTCCAACAAGACTGCGACGTCAGCAGGGAGCTGGCGGGTGATGATTTGGGCTGGAATACTGGGAAGTGAGATGGAGGGTATTAAAATGACTTTTGCAAGATATGTGGAGCTCATAACTGGCCATTTTCAGCTATGGTATAAAAAGGAGGATAGTGCCTTCTGAAATACAATGCACTATGCACTATCCCATGCTGCAAAAAAACACCACAGCAATAAAACTGTTTGAAAATGTATTTCTAAACCCACTGTAAATGTTTCTCTTTGTGAGGTTTGGTTAGTGGTGTCTAAAATGCATCTTTACGCACAACTGCCAGCCTGCATGGAGAGCTTCTTGAGACTCCAGCAGCTTCAAATACCTGTTTGCTGCTCAACACTGGCTTTTTTATAGCTGCCCTTTTAATACAATTAATTTTTTTGACAGGAACTTTCATTAATAAGCCTTTATCTGACCGAGTTCTGCTGTGCTCTAAATCACTCACAAATCTTATGATAATTTGATAATCTCCATTCAGTTTCAAACAATATTAGTTGTTTTCATGCCTTTTGCACAACACTGCACCATTTCATGCTTTTCATCTTCAGAAAGATCTTTCTTCCTCCCCATATTGCATGAGAACTGTGACTTGCTTAATAATGTGAAACAACCTCTAAGTAGGGTTTCCATAGACCTGGCAAATTATTTTGTCTGAGATTGATACCAGTTATCTAAAAAGACATGGATAAATAAACAAACAAACATTTTCTTAGAAAAACTAAAATCTGAATGTTTATTCTACTGAAATCTTACTGATATGTCAATTGCATAATAATTTGGAACGCAGTGTGTGTATATATATATATATATATATATATATATATATATATATATATATATATATATATATATATATATATATATATTTTACGTATTATCAAGCACATCCCAGTGAACACCGTATCTCTTGATAAAACATATCTTGGTGGACATTTTGATGTTTTAAGTTGAGGAAGGATTCTGCTTTTGTCTCCCATGATTTATGTTTTTGAAAAGGTCAACATTATCCAGCAAGGGCTCTTCTCTTTCTTTGACGAAACCATTTATTGTCTTTTAACGTTGTATTGCATTACTGAAGTGCTCACAGTCATAATTCTGGAACAGTGAACAAGAAAAAAGCATGAGTAAAGCAGACCTGTGGTATTTGTCAGGGTCAGAAGCTGTTAAAACACACAGCGTGTGTCTTGCAGTGCTTTGATAACGGCTGTTACTCCTCCTCCTCCTCCTCCTCACGTACTAGATGAAGGAGAATGAGCCAATAATCTTCATGATTCACACTATGATTGAGAACTCGGCGCCAAGGCCGCAACTGTACCAGCAAGTAAGGTCTTGGAACACATGGTTATGCTCCTCCCCTTTCGTGTCATGGGCCCCGCCTCTTTGCTGAAGCTCCACCCCCTCACTGCCCCATCCTGTGTCGGTTGCGTTCCAGCACATCCCATTGGTTTTTGTTGTTGTTGTTGTTGTTGTTGTTTTCTTGTTGAAAGTCAAACTGGTATTGGCATGGCTTGAACGTTTCGTACACCGCATAGCCGTGCGAATCACAGCTACCTGACCAGCTGCTCGTGCTAATGTCGCGTTCATTAGCAATGGCTTCATCCATCACGCCGGCTTTCATGTATTAGCACAATCTCGAGTGTGTGGAGACCAGTGTGGGTTTTTTTGTGTGTTTGGACTCCAAAGGCCCTCTTATCAAGGCATCACATACTATTTTGACCTCTAAAGGGAAAGAACTGTGCAGATAATGTCACGTAAACAAGGTTTAAAGGGCCATTCACATGAAGGATGATAACTGTAACTGTAACGTTTTAATAATTATTCTAATTCTGTGAGAACAGGGAAGTCCACACATTATAGCTATAACAATAATGATACAGAGGAACAATATCGTTGGAATCACTTTGAAAACGATAAAGAAACATTAAGATTCGATTAGAATCCACGCAATTTTAAAGCGCTCAAGCATTAAACACATTATCATTCTTGATGTGAACAGGCCTGAAGTAGCAAGAAAGCATAAAGTAAGCCATAAAAATAACAACTCTTGCCATCTTGTTTTATTAGCAACCTAATGATGTCAATCAGATTGCTTTCTAATTAATGGCAGTGCTTCGTAAAGTCAGCATACAGGGTCAAAGTTGAAATTGCTTAACGTTTAAAGTGTGAATTAAGACTTTACTGGCTGTAAATATTTCTTACCAGCCAGTAGAATTGTATTTTGCAATAGTTATTTTGCAAAAACTATATATTTTGTCCTTGTGACAGTGAGATTATTAAGATTATTTATTTCACTCGTAGCATCATATATGAGATTTAATGAGATCTCACATCTATGAGATTTTGTACATAAAAATATATGAGATATATTCATATTTTGTACATTATGCATTCGTTTTACTAGTTTAATGTGAGGAATATTCCACAAATATGTCAACAAATTGACAACTTCCCTAGTAAAAATTATTAGAAGACTTGCAATTTGCGAAAGACTGTTATTCTCACTGTTTGACATGTATTTGTTGCAGTTCCTTATGTAAGGTTTATATGCTGGATGTTAATTTTGGCTGCATCTTGAGTCTCATTTGTCTTTGTAAGTCGACTTAAAGGGATAGTTCACCCAAAAATGAAAATTCTCTCATCATAATACCACCCCAATGTATACAGTTTGACTTTCTTTCTTCAGATAAACTTAAATTAATATTTTTAGGAAAGGGCCTGTTTACACCTGGTCACTTCATGTGTTTTCGGAGTTCACGTGTTTCCAGTTTTTTTGTATAATTATTATACATTCTGTTTTTTGCCAGCAGCCATATCACCCTGTAGCCCAAGACTGGTTGCCCACTGAAGCTAAGCAGGGCTGAGCCTGGTTAGTACCTGGATGGGAGACCTCCTGGGAAAACTAGGTTGCTGCTGGAAGAGGTGTTAGTGAGGCCAGCAGGGGGCGCTCACCCTGTAGTCTGTGTGGGTCCTAATGCCCCAGTATAGTGATGGGGACACTATACTGTCAAAAAGCACCGTCCTTCGGATGAGACGTTAAACTGAGGTCCTGACTCTCTGTGGTCATTAAAAATCCCAGGATGTCCTTCGAAAAGAGTAGGGGTGTAACCCCGACATCCTGGCCAAACTTGCCCATTGGCCTCTGTCCATCATGGCCTCCTAATCATCCCCATACACTGATTGGCTTCATCACTTTGTCTCCTCTCCACCAATAAGCTGGTGTGTGGTGGGCGTTCTGGCGCAATATGGCTGCTGTCGCATCATCCAGGTGGATGCTGCACATTGGTGGTGGTTGAGGAGATTCCCCCTTCAATATGTAAAGCGCTTTGAGTGCCCAGAAAAGCGCTATATAAATGTAAGGAATTATTATTATGTTTTTATGACCTTGCATTTATTTTATTTTATTTTATTTTATTTTATTTTATTTTATTTTATTTTTAATAATTATACATGCCGTTTTTATGACCTTGCATTTATTTTATTTTATCATTTATTTATTTTATTTTTCCAAATTTTTGTATAACTATTAGTCATGCCTTTTTATGACCTTGCATTTATTTTATTTCATCTTTTTATTTATTTTATTTTTCTGAATTTTTGTAACTATTAGTCATGCATTTTTTATGACCTTGCATTTATTTTATTTTATCTTTTATTTATTTTATTTTTCCAAATTTTTGTATAGCTATTAGTCATGCCTTTTTTATAACCTTGCATTTATTTTATTTTATCTTTTATTTATTTATTTATTTATTTTATTTTTCCGAATTTTTGTATAACTATTAGTCATGCCTTTTTTATGACCTTGCATTTATTTTATTTTATCTTTTATTTATTTATTTATTTATTTTATTTTTCCGAATTTTTGTATAACTATTAGTCATGCCTTTTTTATATCCTTGCATTTATTTTATTTTATCATTTATTTATTTTATTTTTCAAAATTTTTGTATAACTATTAGTCATGCCTTTTTTATGACCTTGCATTTATTTTTTGTTTTGTTTTATTATTTATTTATTTATTTATTTATTTACACCTGGTCACTTCGTGTTTTCGGAGTTCACGTGAACCGTACCCCAGACCACGCTTTTTATGCGGACTCTGGTGCATCCGAGTTCGGAAAACAGCGTTCATATCATCCAAACGAACCAAACTCTGACATCAATCGAACCTGGGTGTGAGGGTGTGATCACATTTGTACTTCGGTTGTCTTGGTTCTTTTGGTCTGGACCAAAAAAGAAAATGATACATTTAGTCCTGGTTCACTTAGCGTTCACACTGTCATTTTTAACACCGAAACTAAATGTACAAAACAAAATCGTCTTTTTTGGTGGTATGCTTAAGCATTCTGTCCTTTTTAGGGTCACATAATGTCCTGATTTTGGTTTGTTTACATGTCTTTGGTCCGCGTTGCGTTCATATTTCAGTCAAACCACACTAGAGTTTGTTTAAAAGCGGACCTTTTCATGGGTCTCTGTCCACGTTTGTTGTGCACCAGGGTTCGGATGGCAGTGTTCACACTTATTCAAATGAACCGCACTAACAGAGCAATCTCATCAGGGTCCTGCCAAGTGTGAACACACCCTAAAAGCACCCTAAAAAGTGAATTGACAACATCGTGGCCATATATTGGTGACGTGAGGGTGAGTAAGTGATGAGAGAATTGTCATTTTTGGGTGATCTATCCCTTTATGTTCAGATTTTACTTCGACAGCAGCTTCCTCTCACAGTGGTGTGAAATCTCAGAAATCCTTTAAAGTCCTAGTCGGAGCGCCTGGAGACTCCAGCTGAGATTCCCCTGCGTCTTCACTCAGCGGAGGTGTCAGGAGTTCCTCTCTCTCTCTCTCTCTGTTCCCGTATCCCTGCTGGCCTGTAGTCGGACGTGTGCGGGCTTTCGGATTTAGTCTCGGCTTTTTCTAGTTTTCATTAGTCACACTAACTGAAGCGCTGACAGACCCGACAGAGGGGGGCGGTAATTATCGCGGTGCACGGCTGACCCACGAACGCTACGGCCTGTAGGGAACAGCTACTGCGGCAGACCTCCTGAAACCTCCATCGCCCTCCAAACGCACAATCCATTTATATTTAACACAGAACATGCCTCTTGCTTCACTCCTTGCGAGCTTTCTTTTAAATTGGCACCCAGACTCTTTGTTTGTGTGTGCGTGTATGTCCCCGTGTCCCGTAGCAGATGTTGTGGACGTGTACGACATGAGCGCTCTTAACAGTTTTGTGATTCTTTCAGCTTTTAGCACACCAGATGGTGTTGAAACAGCGTTATTTCCGTGATGAGATGATTCATATCTGCATAAACTCATCCGGCTGGAATGAGTGTGAATGAGTGTATACAAAAAATGATTTTCTTGCTCACTATTTTTGTCTTGTTCTCTAGTACAAACATTCCTAAATCAAGATCATTTTACTTACGAAGCAATAATGCAAGAGATTAAGTCTTGTTTTAAATGTTTAAGAATAAAAGAAGAAAAATATCTGCCATGCAAGTTTTTTTTTCTGACCCAATTGGCAGATTTTTAAGCATAAATCCAATTCATTTTGATACATTTGTCAGAAAACAAGACTTATTGACTGATATAATTTTGCTTCTCAAGTTTACATATTTTGATTTATGAATGTTTAGGAAAACAAGACAAAAATACTGAGGAAGCAAATCATTTTTTGCATACGTCTATGTTTGTATACGATAGAAAACTTCCATCAAACTTTCCCATTTGCTTCCTCCGAACTGTTTGGATGGAGTTTGCATGTTTATTGTGGATTGTTTGGTTGTCAGTCCCAGTGCTTTTGTATCCAGCGTGACTGTATATATATAAGATCCCTGCTGCCAAACTGACTGCACATGTTTATATTGTACTGGCTGCAATTGTTACATGATTTACTGAAGTTAACTACATAAAAAATGAACTCTTTTTGCTACAGTATGTATTAAGTTATTGTTTACCTTTTTTTGATAGTATATTGAGGAGTAAGTTGCATGTAGAGCAGTTGTAAATCATCTATTTACAGACTCATGTCACTTACTCCATTGCTTAATGCGCAAAAAGCAGTCTCGAAGCAGTCTAGGGCGGTGTTTAACACTTTCTAGGATGATATTATATAATGCATATCATATCTTACGTCATTTCCTCTCATTTCAGCAGATGAGTCCTGAAGAGTACAGAGAAAACACCTACTTGTACAAACCGGAGGAGCTGGACATTGATGTAAGTATATCGTTATAATGCTCTCTTACTGTACACTGATTGCTTTTATGATTGTACGATTACATTGACAATTATTAATTTATGTTTGTGCTTCTGTTCCACATTTAAAAATATATAGTACTCAAAACACAAATTTTATACAGTGATTTACAGTGATTTATACTTTATGAAGGACTAGGAGTGAAACTTAAAAAATGAAGGTATTATCAAATGTGAATTGATTTAAAAAAAAACAAACAAAAAAAGCTATATTAGTAACTTTGCTGAAACTTTACCCATTATTCTGTCATAATTGTTGGTTTTGTTTTTTAAGTTTTGATGTTTCATATGCAATTTATTTTATTTTATTTGAGACTTTTAATTTTTTTTAATTAAATTTTTTTTTCAAGACAGTTTTATTTTATTTGAGACAGTTTTGTTTGATTTTATTTTATTTGAGTCTTTTATTTTATTTTTTCCAAATTTTTGTATAATTATTATACATGCTATTTTTATGACCTTGCATTTATTTTATTTTATTTTATTTTATTTTATTTTATTTTATTTTATTTTATTTTATTTTATTTTTGTATAATTAGAGATTGTTTTTATGACCTTGCATTTATTATTTTATTTTATTTTATTTATGATTACAATTATAATATAATAATTATTATACATGCCGTTTTTATGATCTTGCATTTTATTTTTTATCTTTTATTTATTTACTTATTTATTTTATTTTTCCAAATTTTTGTATACTTATTATACATGCTGTTTTTATGACCTTGCATTTATTTTATTTTATTTTATTTTATTTATAATATGATTATAATTATAATATAATAATTATTATACATGCCGTTTTTTTGACCTTGCATTATTTTATTTTATTTTATTTATTTATTTTATTTTTCAAAATTTGTGTATAATTATTATACATGCCATTTTTATGACCTTGCATTTTTTTTTATCTTTTATTTATTTACTTATTTATTTTATTTTTCCAAATTTTTGTATAATTATTATACATGCTGTTTTTATGACCTTGCATTTATTTTATTTTATTTTATTTATTTATTTTATTTTATTTGAGACTTTTAATTTTTTTTAATTTTATTTTTTTTTCAAGACAGTTTTATTTTATTTGAGACAGTTTTGTTTGATTTTATTTTATTTGAGTCTTTTATTTTATTTTTTCCAAATTTTTGTATAATTATTATACATGCTATTTTTATGACCTTGCATTTATTTTATTTTATTTTATTTTATTTTATTTTATTTTATTTTTGTATAATTAGAGATTGTTTTTATGACCTTGCATTTATTATTTTATTTTATTTTATTTATGATTACAATTATAATATAATAATTATTATACATGCCGTTTTTATGATCTTGCATTTTATTTTTTATCTTTTATTTATTTACTTATTTATTTTATTTTTCCAAATTTTTGTATACTTATTATACATGCTGTTTTTATGACCTTGCATTTATTTTATTTTATTTTATTTATAATATGATTATAATTATAATATAATAATTATTATACATGCCGTTTTTTTGACCTTGCATTATTTTATTTTATTTTATTTTATTTATTTATTTTATTTTTCAAAATTTGTGTATAATTATTATACATGCCATTTTTATGACCTTGCATTTTTTTTTATCTTTTATTTATTTACTTATTTATTTTATTTTTCCAAATTTTTGTATAATTATTATACATGCTGTTTTTATGACCTTGCATTTATTTTATTTTATTTTATTTATTTATTTTAATTTTCAAAATTTGTGTTTAATTATTATACA
>NC_063057.1:2555456-2565012 GCF_018812025.1 Megalobrama amblycephala
CGACGAGTGTGTTCACCTGTGCTGTGGATCCACTCAGTCTCTTGTGCTGCTTTGGGTTGGTTGTTGCCCCTGGCAACAGTGTCCTTCACTTTCCCATTCTGTGCGATGTGTAGGAGTCAGACTCCGTGCCTCCGCGTCCTCCTCTCCCGTACTCGTATGAGGGGGGAGACCGTCCGCCGTTGCCCCCGCTGCCCTCCCCTGGTTCTGGCCCGCCTCACGCGCCCCGTACCACCCCTCACCGGCCCGAGGACCGCAAGGCCGCCCAGCGCAACGGTGCCCACAGCGTAAGACGCAGCTGTGAACCCCTCGCCCACCCCATCCCCATCATCCATCTTCATTTAACCCCAGAATTAGTTTTTTGATTTCAGATTGTGTTTTTGTTAGTTTCAGAACAGTATATCAGGCCTAGCTGATAAGCGTATCCTCTTTTTGTGTGGATAATCAACCGTTTCTGCCTGATAAATATTGTCTCATTAAATTGTGTTAGTTGCATTATATCAGCAACCTGTTCTGTAGATATTAGCTTTTAAAGAAATATTTTACCCCCCAAAAATTCATTATTTACTCATCCTCATGTCATTACAAGCTTGTATGGTGTCATTTTTGGGCGGAATATTCATTTCGACTGACATACTTTCCATTTCATGTGCTTTCTGCTTTTGAACCCTCGTAATTATTATCAGACGTTCATTTGCCCATCTTCAACATCCTTTCAAACATTCAGTATATCAGCAGCCTTGCGTAGGTTTGTACATCCTTTGTGAGGCTTAGTTAGTGTTTTTGATTCTCATTCCCATTTTAATATGTAATCCATGATCACAAACCTTCACAGAATCAGTACGTCTCATATGGTGTGTGTGTGCGTGCTGTAAATAATGTGTAAGCAGGTTAAATCTCTGCTCTCCAGGGCCCGGATTACAGACTGTATAAGAGTGAGCCGGAGCTTACCACAGTAGCTGAGGTTGACGAGAGCAACGGCGAAGACAAATCTGAGCAGACTGCAGAGAAAGAGCCGCCCGGCGTCACCAAAGGTGCCCTGACAAACACCGACTCTTACAGTCATAAAGCCCTTGCTGCTGTTCACTGATCTCTCTCTATCTCTCTCTATCAGGTATAGTTTACCCTGTTGGAGTGGTCAGCCCGAGGACTAAATCACCCATGCCTGAATCCTCCACCATCGCCTCTTATGTCACCTTGAGGAAGAGCAAGAAACCTGACCCCAGAACGGTAAGTAACACAAGCATGTCCAGTAGAATGTAGAAAAATGGTGCAAAATGAATGGCAGGCCCAAAGGCCAGTCAAAAATAGCCCAATGACCCCGTCTGAATATCAAAATTCAAGATATGCCATTCACACACCTAAAATACATATTTACTGTTATATGTTTTACACCATTTCAACTTGAAAAGCACCATATAGTAGTTTCATAATAAGCTCCTCCCTCATAAAACTCATCATCTAGCACAGTTTTATCATTAGTTGAATGTGAGATATTTCAATACAAGCATTTCAGTCAAAAACAATTCATGCAATATGTCTAACCTTTAACTAGGGAGAAACAAATTAACCCACGGCAGCAGTTTTAATGTTGCCCAGTTCTGCAGGAAAACCGTGAACTTGGCAACCCTGGCTAAGGCATTGCTCGGTGTCCTGGGTTGTTACGTGCTGGTTAGGTTTAGCAAACATTTCTTACAGTTTGTCACACAGGTGTCACATGACTTTTGCGTCCAGTTGTCATCTTAAAAATATATACATATACAGTACCGTTTAAAAGTTTTAGATCTGTAAGATTATGTAATGTTTTTAAAAGAAGTGCTCACCAAAGCTGCATTTATTTGATCCAAAATAAAGCAAAAACAGTAAAATTATGAAATATTTTTACAATTTAAAACAACGTTTTAAATTTTCTATTTGAATATTTCGTAAATTGTAATTTATTCCTGTGATCAAAGCTGAATTTTCAGCATCATTACTCCAGTCTTCAGTGTCACATGATCCTTCAGAAATCATTCTAATATGCTGATTTTCTGCTCAAGAAAAATGTATTATTATTATCAATGTTGAAAACAATTTTTTCATGATTCTTGAATAGAAAGTTCAAAAGAACAGCATTTATCTGAAATAGAAAGCTTTTGTAACATTATGCACTATCGTTCAAAAGTTGTTGTTTTTTTGGAAATTAACACTTTTATTCAGCAAGGATGCATTAAAGGTGCCATCGAACGTTTTTTTACAAGATGTAATATAAGTCTAAGGTGTCCCCTGAATGTGTCTGTGAAGTTTCAGCTCAAAATACCCCATAGATTTTTTTTTTATTAATTTTTTTAACTGCCTATTTTGGGGCATCATTAACTATGAGCAGATTTATGCTGCGGCCCCTTTAAATCCCATGGTCCACGCCCACAGAGCTCACGCTTGCCTTAAACAGTGCATAAACAAAGTTTACACAGCTAATATAACCCTCAAAATGGATCTTTACAAAGTGTTCGTCATGCATGCGGCATGCATGCATCAGATTATGCGAGTATTGTATACTGTTATATTGTTTACATTTGATTCTGAATGAATTTGAGGCTATATGCTCCGTGGCTAACGGCTAATGCTACACTGTTGGAGAGATTTATAAAGAATGAAGTTGTGTTTATGAATTATACAGACTGAAAGTGTTTAATGATGAAAATAGCGACGGCTCTTGTCTCCGTGAACACAGTGATAAACGATGGTAACTTTAACCACATTTAACAGTACATTAGCAACATGCTAACGAAACATTTAGAAAGACAATTTACAAATATCACTAAAATATCATGATATCATGGATCATGTCAGTTATTATTGCTCCATCTGCCATTTTTCGCTATTGTTCTTGCTTGCTTACCTAGTCTGATGATTCAGCTGTGCACATCCAGATGTTAATACCGGCTGCCCTTGTGTAATGCCTTGAACATGGGCTGGCATATGCAAATATTGGGGGCGTACACCTCGACTGTTGCCTAACAGTCGGTGTCATGTTGAGATTCACCTGTTCTTTGGAAGTCTTTTAAACAAATGAGATTTACTCAAGAAGGAGGAAACAATGGAGTTTGAGACTCACTGTATGTCATTTCCATGTACTGAACTCTTGTTATTCAACTATGCTGAGATAAATTCAATTTTTAATTCTAGGGCACCTTTAAATCGATCAAAAGTGACAGTAAAGACATGTTACAAAATCTTTTGAATACTGTCATTGGTAAAATTTCACCATGTTATGGGTTTTCGTAGATCTCATCACGTTTTACTAATATAATATGTTATACACATGTTTAGTCCCACCCGCAGGACCGTCCACGCAGCGCGGTGGAGCACATGACCAGTGCCATAGAGGTGGGCCGAACACGCATGAGTGTCGAGGAGCAAATGGAGCGAATCAGGCGGCACCAGCAGGGGGCGCTGCGTGAGCGAAGAAGAGAGGACGGTTCGCTGTCACGCAGCCTCTCCTTCACTAAAGACAACCCGTACTACACCCTGCAGGTGCATTTCACAGCCATTTTGACTTGATGTTTTTTATTTGCTAAAAATACGCTTGCATATCTGGAAAATGTGTTGAGGTACACTGGAGACATTGACGATGACACTGTGTGTCTGGTTAGTTCACTGTATCTGAGGTTTATAAATGCTCGGCCATGACCTGTGCTGTCTCACTTGAGTGAACCACCCAGCAGCACCGCTCAGAGAACCACAGGACATGAATAACACATGACCATCCATGTCACATTCCCATCATGCATCTGGTCCTGAGGGCTCTTGCTCTCATGAACTTGCTCCACCATTAGAAGTTTGTCGAACGGCGCTGTAATTCAGAGCGATGAGTCACTGGATGAATCGTGCTCCTAATTATTCCCTACAGCGGTGCACTTTGCAGTTTTCCAGCTCGGTGCGTTCCTGGCAGGCTTCAGAATGGACGTCTGCGAACATCTCCAGCAGTCTGTTTAATGCTTCCTCCTCTGTGTGTGCTGGTGGCCTTTAACGGTGAGCGTTTGTTCCCTCAGACGCGGAAGAAGAGCCCGGTGATCTCTCCAGATGAGCAGGACGAGCGCAGAGACGTGTCGCCTGAGGAACGGGAGCTGAAGGCAAAGTCCGCTGATGCGGAAGAGAACTGCAGGGAAACTGATGATGTGGAATCTGGAAATGCCAACTTGGAGAACAAGGTACGTATACATAAACACACTTTTCCATGAACAATTTCCATGGAAAGCCTGGAAGTATGAGAGGGAATTTTGAAGGTACACTTTGTAACTTTTGATGGTCTATCGTAGTGCTGTCAATAAAAAATCAATATTTATAATATCTGAAACGGTTCAAATACTCCTTGATACACTGATACCAGCTGCGCTTTCTCACTCTCTCTCCTCTCTGACGACGAATTGACACACACCCGCCCCCTCTCATTCACTCCTGTTGAATAGTGCTTGTATTGCACATCATTTTAGTCATTTCCCCCAGGTTTCACGCTCACAGCAAAAGCGCCCTCACCGCTGATCTGTATAAGTGGTGCGCACATAAAGCCGCCTCTCAAACAGCTCACGAGAACCAAATTGACTTCTTTTTCAAGGCTTATTGCGATTAAACAGTCAAATACATACAAAATTATATAAATGGCCATCTTGGTGAGTATTCGGGTAAATACAGTCAGTTTTGTAATGTAAATAGTTGAGAAAACACATGTTGTGTAACAGTATATTGGATCCGTGCATAAGCTCTTAAAGTGACAGCAGCCTAATAAACCTGCTGCAAAAGACAAAGAGAAAATCACCCGCTGCTCCTAACTTTTGTAACTTTAATTTATACAATGAAAACTATCCAGTGTTATTTTACATTTGGTTACTTTAATTTCTGTATTATTTCTTACCTGAATACTACTGTTTAAAAAATTAAAGCCATGTTTATTTCATTCGTCTCTTTATTCTGTTGTATTTATCTGTGCTATCGTTTGTAAATTTGTTTATTAGTGATTCAGGACAAAACAAAAACACAATATGAAAGATGGATTCATGTGGTACTCGCTAATTATATAAATTTTGTAAAATTTTGAACAAAAAGAAAAGTTGTGTACCCTCAGTTGTGTACCGTAGTGTACCTTCAAATTAAATATTAGTTTGTTTTTTATTTGTTTTGTGTGTGTGTGTGTGTGTATATATGATACATGTACAGGCATATATAAATTATTGTATATTCATTTAAATTATGTCATGAATTCATATTATTTAATATTCATATTTTTATATATGCTATTTTGTGTGTGTATATATATACAGTACAGTCCAAAAGTTTGGAACCACTAAGATTTTTAATGTTTTTAAAAGAAGTTTCGTCTGCTCACCAAGGCTACATTTATTTAATTAAAAATACAGTAAAAACAGTAATATTGTGAAATATTATTACAGTTTAAAATAACTGTGTACTATTTAAATATATTTGACAAAGTAATTTATTCCTGTGATGCAAAGCTGAATTTTCAGCATCGTTACTCCAGTCTTCAGTGTCACATGATCCTTCAGAAATCATTCTAATATGCTGATCTGCTGCTCAATAAACATTTATGATTATTTTCAATGTTGAAAACAGTTGTGTACTTTTTTTTTCAGGATTCCTTGATGAATAGAAAGTTCAAAAGAACAGCATTTATCTGAAATACAAAGCTTCAGTAGCATTATACACTACCGTTCAAAAGTTTGGGGTCAGTAAGAATTTTTATTTTTATTTTTTTGAAAAGAAATTAAAGAAATGAATACTTTTATTCAGCAAGGATGCATTAAATCAATCAAAAGTGGCAGTAAAGACATTTATAATGTTACAAAAGATTAGATTTCAGATAAACACTGTTCTTTTGAACTTTCTATTCATCAAATAATCCTGAAAAAAAATATTGTACACAAATATTTTGTACAATTGTACACATTAAATGTTTCTTGAGCAGCAGATCAGCATATTAGAATGATTTCTGAAGGATCATGTGACACTGAAGACTGGAGTAATGATGCTGAAAATTCAGCTTTGCCAACACAGGAATAAATTACTTTGTGAAATATATTCAAATAGAAAACAGTTATTTTAAATTGTAATAATATTTCACAATATTACTGTTTTTTTTACTGTATTTTTAATTAAATAAATGTAGCCTTGGTGAGCAGACGAAACTTCTTTTAAAAACATTAAAAATCTTAGTGGTTCCAAACTTTTGGACTGTACTATATATATATATATATATATATATATATATATATATATATATATATATATATATATATATATAATGATTATGTGCTATGAATATTATAAGCTATATGTGTGTGTAATATATATAAGCTAATAATATAAATTTATGCATATTTATATTGTGGTGGTATCAAAATTGGGATCAAGAATTGTTAAATATTCTTGGTGTTGGTATTGCTGCCACACATGAAATTATAGTTATTTCGGTCCCACTTTATATTAAGTGGCCTTAACTACTATGCACTTACATCAAAAAATAAGTACAATGTACTTATTGGGCTCATATTGAATTGCAAAACACTTTTGCTGCTATTGAGGTTGGATACGGGTAAGGTTAGGGAAAGCTTTGGTGGTATGGGTAGGGTAAGGTGTAAGGGATGGGTCAACAGTGTAATTATAAATGTAATAACAGAAATTAATACAGATGTAATTACATGCAGGTGTTTTTAAAATATAAGTACAATGTAAAAACATGTACGAACACAATAAGTGCATTGTATCAAATGATTAATTTAAATGTAAGTACATAGTAGTTAAGGCCACTTATTATAAAGTGGGACCATTATTTCTAATATGTTTCTTTTAAATAAATATATGATGCCATCATATATCTAAATATCCCTTGCTAGGTGTTTAGGGAGCAGTGCAGACTCTCTAGGGTCCCTGTGAATGGTGCTTCGTCCAGTATGACAGTTCATTTCATGGGTTTGTGTCTCTGCACAGGAGAAACCGGCCGTGTCCCGATCGGCCTCCATTAAAGAGTCTCTTCTGAAGAGCGCGGGTCCTAAACCGACGCTGAACGAGGACGAGTCGGAGCCTAAGCGTCTGAGTCCACTGGAGTACCGCAGGAGTCTGGCCACACAGAACAGGTGCGATTCACTTCACACCACTCTGGACATACGCAGCGCTTCATAACAGCAGTGCTCACCGCTCTCCGCTCTTGTGTCAGCTTGCAGACGGCGGTCATGGTACGCGTGGGCACCGAGGAAGACGACGAGGAGGATGAGGAGGATGAGAAGCCCTCCAGTCAAGAGCAGGACGTGTCTTATGAGCTGACCAATAGCAAACATGGCACACTGATGTCAGGTGGGCAGTGAAGATGAACTCTCGTACTGAAGTGAACCTTTAGTTCTGATTCACGCTATTAAACTGTAATCAAATGGTCTGGATTGAAAGGAAAGTGTTTAAAGACCTTCTTCCTCCTCAAACCTTCCCTGTAGTCCTCTGTGCACCTGGAGCTGCTGCCACTAACACTGTTGTGTATCTGTGTGCTCTAGAAGTCAATTTAGTGAATTTGATTTTAGTAAATCTTATATTAATGTATATTCTTGAGAGATTATATATATATATATATATATATATATATATATATATATATATAATTTCTATAGCTTTTTTAGTAAATTAGATTGTAGTGTTCATACATTCATTTATATATTAAATTATATATTATGTATTTCTATAACTTTTTAGTGAATTAGATTGAAGTGAATCATGTATTAATTTATATATTAAGTTATATATAAATTACATATTCCAAAATTTCTATATCTTTATTTCTAATTAGATTTTAGTGAATCATACTATATATATATATATATATATATATATATATATATATATATATATATATATATATATATATATATATGATTCATTTTATTTATATTCCTTTATATTTTTCATTTATATATTAAATTATAAATGTATATATCAATTTATATTCTTATATATCAGGGTTATTATAGTTAACTAAAATCGAAACCATAAAAAAAAAAAATGTGTTACTTCAAACGTCCAAAGTTAACTGAAATAAAATAAAATATACAAAAAACTTCAGCTAGTTGTTATTTAGTTTGACTTGATTTACAAAAGTTACTAAAACTAAAATAAAAATCAATAAAAACTATATTTAAAAAAAAAAACTACTAAAAATGTCAAAAACATACAGGAAAATTACTAAAACTTTAACTAAAATTAAAATAAAATAATAAAATATAAAAATAAAAACTTATTAAAAATAAAATATTATTAAAACTATTATAGTATCTCAATAATACTAAAGTAACACTAGTATATTTTTAAATAAATATCTAAATAAACATTCATATATATATATATATATATATATATATATATATATATATATATATATATATATATATATATATATATATATATATAAATTTCTATTAATAATCATAGTCCTCTATCCACCTGAAGTCTGTGCACTACTACTAACACTAAACCTGTTGTGTTATATATTCATATGTCATTTATTCATTTATATATTAAATTATATACATTAATTCTATGTTAATTTAAATGTTTACATTTTACATATAACCAAACACTAAAACTGTTGTGTATTTGAGTGTTTTATAACATTTTAGTGAATCCAAAAATATTCAGCATGACCAGTATATATTTTTGATCCACTAAAAAGAAGCGTTTCTGAACAGGACGTGTTGATTTTGTGCTCCTGCTCGAACGTGTCAGTGTGTGATTAACCGTCTGTCTGTCTCTGTTGTTTGCATGCGCTGTGGGTTTTGCAGTGAACAGTCTGTCGACTCCGCCCCAATCTCCAAGCTCCTCCTCCTCTCCCCCGCCTCCGCCCTCCCCCCCACAGCTGACGGACGGATCTCACTTCATGTGTGTGTGAGAGGAGAGATGGACGAGTAAGAGACACACACACACACAACAGCGGTCCGACTCACTTCACGATCAGAACGGACACTTGCATCTGCGTTATATACAGTCTTGTGTCAGTATATAATGACTCCAGCAGTGTGTCTTTATGATATTGCTCATAAAATCAGTGTGAGCGTTTCATACCAGCTTACAGGAGATGTTTTCTGAGGGCTTCGGCTCAGTGCGCACGGTTTCACTGCATCATAAATGCAAGTGTGAGTGTGTGTGTAATAATCTGTCTGTTCTCCGAGGAAAATGAAGGATCCTCTCAAATGAAGCAGTAATTAGCCTCCCAACTAGAGTTCATTAGCTTCAATGAGTCTCAGTGAGCACAAAGCTTCACTAATTAACAGTGCAATTAAGAGTCATTCAGACACCACTGCACATAATGACATGTGCACACATATATATATATATAATACACACACCTCACTTCAGTTCAGATGGCCAGTGTCTGTCACATATAGCTGGATGATACTCTTTCATAGCTGTTTTTACCTTCAGAGATAGTTTACATAAATATGTCTCTTGCCGGTCATAAACAGACATATCAACTAGATTACTCCATACTAGAAGAATAATTTTTTATTATTATTATTATCATTGT